>NC_092160.1:32414718-32502218 GCF_045791955.1 Oncorhynchus clarkii lewisi | reverse complement strand
ATATCTTAAAGATGGGACCCTGGTACACACCAGTAATGAGATATCTTAAAGATGGGGCCCTGGTACACACCAGTAATGAGATATCTTAAAGATGGGACCCTGGTTCAGACCAGTAATGAGATATCTTAAAGATGGGACCCTGGTTCAGACCAGTAATGAGATATCTTAAAGATGGGAGCCTGGTTCAGACCAGTAATGAGATATCTTAAAGATGGGACCCTGGTACACACCAGTAATGAGATATCTTAAAGATGGGACCCTGGTTCAGACCAGTAATGAGATATCTTAAAGATGGGACCCTGGTTCAGACCAGTAATGAGATGTCTTAAAGAATGGACGACTTCTGCTTAGACTTGTGCTCTTCTGTAGCTCAGTTGGTAGAGCATAGTATTTGCAACACCAGGTTAGTGGGTTTGATTCCTGGGACCAACCATAAGCAACTGTAAGTCAGTTTGGATACAAACGTCTGCTATATGGCACACACATATGTGACTCATTTCAGAAAACTAGCTGTATGTTGTGAAATTTTGGGAAGAATTGCATTGTGGAACATGTGAACTTTCATATATATGCCACCAATTTCTTGACTTAATGCTTTAATCAGTTGTGTTGTGACAAGGTAGGGGTGGTGAGACCAAGTCCATATTATGGCAAGAACGGCTCAAATAAGCAAAGAGAAATGACAGTCCATCATTACTTTAAGCCATGAAGGTCAGTCAATACGGACAATTTCAACAACTTTGAAAGTTTCTTCAAGTGCAGTCGCGAAAATCATCAAGCTCTATAACAGGAAAGGAAGACCCAGAGTTACATCTGCTGCAGAGGATCAGTTCATTAGTTACCAGCCTCAGATTGCAGCCCAAATAAATGCTTCACAGAGTTCAAGTAACAGACACATCTCAACATCAACTGTTCAGAGAAGACTGCGTGAATCAGGCCTTCATGGTCAAATTGTTGCAAAGAAACCACTACTAAAGGACACCAATAAGAAGAGACTTGATTGGGCCAAGAAATACGAGCAAAGGACATTAGACCGGTGTAAATCTGTCCTTTGGTCTGATGAGTCCAAATGTGCTATTTTTGGTTCCAACCGCAGTGTCTTTGTGAGACGCAGAGTAAGTGAACGGATGATCTCTGCGTGTGTGGTTCCCACCGTGAAGCATGGAGGAGGAGGTGTGGTGGTGTGGGGGTGCTTTGCTGGTGACACTGTCTCTGATTTATTTAGAATTCAAAGCACACAAAACCAGCATGTCGACCACAGAATTCTGCAGCGATACACCATCCCATCTGGTTTACACTTAGTGGGACTATCATCTGTTTTTCAACAGGACAATGACCCAAAACACACCTCCAGACTGGAGTTCTGCATCAGATGAACTGGCCTCCACAATCACCCGACCTCAACCCAATTGAGATGGTTTGGGATAAGTTGGACTGCAGAGTGAAATTAAAGCAGCCAACAAGTGCTCAGCATATGTGGGGACTCCTTCAAGACTGTTGAAAAAGCTTGTTGAGGAATGCAAAGAGTGTACAAAGCTGTCATCAAGGCAACGGGTGGCTACTTTGAAGAATCTATTTTGATTTGTTAAACACTTTTTTGGTTACATCATGATGTATGTGTTATTTCATAGTTTTGATGTCTTCACTGTTATTCTACAATGTAGAAAATAGTTACAAATGAAGAAAAACCCTTGAATGAGGAGGTGTGTCCAAACGTTTGACTTGTACTATATATTCTCACAAAAACTATAAACAGGCATTATGTATTGCCAGACACTTCACTTGACATGGGCCAGACCAGCGGACAATCTGCACCGTCCAGTATATTTAACACGTCCGGTACATAATGTTAATACATCTGATATGTTTTTTGAATGAAAAATAGACGTCATGGGTTTTACTCTGTCAAGAAGTGCACTCATGTTCTGTATATCTCAACTTTCAACATCTTTTTTTTTATTCAGGATTCTCCACTTGTTCCACATCAGTTCCCTTTGTCTCCTTACGTTTTGTGATTCGACACTTGTCCCACATCAGTTCTCTTTGTCTCCTTGCGTTTTGTGATTCGACACTTGCTGCTCACTCTGTAGCTCCACAAATGATTTCCATGTAAATAGCATGACTGTTGCTGAGCTGAGCTGGACTGGGCTGGGCTGAGCTGGGCTGAGCTGGGCTGAGCTGGGCTGCGCTGAGCTGGGCTGAGCTGGGCTGAGCTGGGCTGCGTTGGGCTGAGCTAGGCTGAGCTGGGCTGAGCTGGGCTGGGCTGGGCTGAGCTGGGCTGCGCTGGGCTGAGCTAGGCTGAGCTGGACTGAGCTGGGCTGGGCTGAGCTGGGCTGAGCTGGGCTGAGGTGGGCTGGGCTGGCTCTTGGCTGGGCTGGGCTGGGCTGGGATGAGCTTAGCTGGGCTGGCTCTTGGCTGGGCTGGGCTGGGCTGGCTCTTGGCTGGGCTGTGCTGGGCTGGAAGCTGGGAGTTTGGAAAAGGTACCAACATTTTGCAACCTTACAATTTAAATGGACATGTGCTGTTGTTTGGCACCAGATCATGTGTTCTTCTCTGTGTGGTACAAAACACATTATTCAAATGATATGGATGAAAGCTGTGACTTTATATCCAGTACGTTCAGAATAATATGAGCTATGGACCAATCATCTGTTAGCTCAGGAGCTATAGACCAATCATCTGTTAGAAATGGAGCTATAGACCAATCATCTGTTAGCACAGGAGCTATGAACCAATCCTCTGTTAGCACAGGAGCTATGGACCAATCATCTGTTAGCACAGGAGCTATGGACCAATCATTTGTTAGTACAGGAACTATGGACCAATCATCTGTTAGTACAGGAACTATGGACCAATCATCTGTTAGTACAAGAGCTATGAACGTTCTTTGAAATAGAGGTTAGCTCAGTGTCATCCTCAGAGCGATCAGCTCTTCAAAGGGTCTGGGTCTGCTTGGCTTTGCTTTGCTTGGATTTGCATGGGCCGTTCAACAGAACTCTCTTTGATTTAGATTTTCTATTCCATAAAACAGACACAACACAAAGCCAGACAACCAGAATGCATTTCCCCCAGCCCAGCATGTCTAGAAACGTTACACCTTATTTACTACAACATTTAGTTATTTCATCTTCCTTTGATTTGTGACTTTGTTGTTGTTCAGCGTGTAATGTGTATTGCATTGTAGTAAGTGCAAATGAGATTCTTGACTGTTGTTGTTGTTGTTGTTAAACTGAACTTTAGTATGTATATATGTATTTAATTAGGTCCCGACATTATAATTATCTACTACAATATATTTATATACCAACAGCCTATTATTCTATACATGTATAATAATGTTGACCCTTTGTGTTCAGGATGTTAGTCCTTGTTGAAACCCCGGGGGATGTATTATGCCCTAACTGGGGAATGTGTGAAGAACTGGGTGTAAGAAAAGCACACACACACATGCCATGGATCACTAGTAAGGGAGGCCCAGTAGATATGACACAACATGGATGAGCTGCTGTAGCTAGCTGCTTATAGTAGCTACCTTCATCTGAATATGCTGCATGTCCTGGAATATGCTGCATGTCCTGGAACAGTGTTTATTTGGGCAGAGGAGAACAGCTAGAACATCCCCTATGACCTCCACTCTGACCGCCATCAGACTCAGCAATGTAGATGGGATGTGTGGGAGGTTGGTTCCATCTATTACTTTACTAAGCTGGGTCATGAAATTCAACTCCAGGCAGAGGGGAACCTTAGGGTTAAATTTACATACACTATATATACAAAAGTATGTGGACACAACTTCAAATGAGTGGATTTGGCTATTTCAGCCACACCCGTTACTGACATGTGTAAAACAATAGAGAACACAGCCATGCAATCTCCATAGACAAACATTGACAGTAGAATGGCCTTACTGAAAATCTCAGTGACTTTCAACGTGGCACCGTTATAGGATACCACCTTTCCAACAAGTCAGTTGGTCAAATTTCTGCCCTGCTAGATCTGCCACGGTCAACTATAAGTGCTGTTATTGTGAGATGGAAACATCTTGGAGCAACAATGGCTCAGCCGCAAAGTGGTAGGCCACACAAGTACACAGAATGGGACCGCAGAGTGCTGAAGTGTATAGCGCATAAAAATCGTCTGTCCTCGGTTGCAACACTCACTACCGAGTTCCAAACTGCCTCTGGAAGCAACGTCAGCACAATAACTGTTCTTTGGGAGCTTCATGAATGGGTTTCCATGGCTGAGCAGCTGCACACAAGCCTAAGATCGCCATACGCAATGCGTGGCTGGAGTGGTGTAAAGCTCACCGCCATTGGACTCTGGAGCAGTGGAAACGTTCTCTGGAGTGTTGAATCGCGCTTCATCATCTGGCAGTTCCACAGACGAATCTGGGTTTGGCAGATGCCAGGAGATTACTACCTGCCCGAATGTGTACTGTCAACTGTAAAGTTTGGTGGAGGAGGAATAATGGTCTGGGGCTGTTTTTCATGGTTCGGGCTAGGCCCCTTAGTTCCAGTGAAGGGAAATCTTAACGCTACAGCATACAATGACATTCTAGATTATTCTGTGCTTCCAACTTTGTAGCAACAATTTGGGGAAGGCCCTTTCCTGTTTCAGCATGACAATGTCCTGACAAAGCGAGGTCCATGTAGAAATGGTTTGTCGAGAAGTTGTGGAAGAACTCGACTGGGCCTGCACAGAGCCCTGACTTCAAACCCATCGACCCCCTTTGGGAGGAATTGAAACGCCGACTGCAAGCCCGACCTCACTAATGCTCTTGTGGCTGAATGGAAGCAAGTCCCCGCAGCAATGTTCAAACATCTAGTGGAAATCCTTCCCAAAAGAGTGGAGGCTGTTATAACGGTAAAGGGGGACCAACTCCATGTTAATGCCCATGATTATGGAATGAGATGTTTGATGAGCAGGTGTCCACATACTTTTGGTCATGTAGTGTATTTGTTCAAATCACCTTAAAACTGAAAACATCTCAATTCAACTGTTATTGGTCCTTTACAACTGAAATCCCCCATACCTCACGACTCATACACTTGAATTACCCCACTTTATCTTCTGCAGACATTTTGAGTTCAAAAATATATGTAAGAAAGTACAATAGGGAACTACACTTCCTCTTTTCTCTGCATTTTCTATTGTCTAGCATAAGACACTTTGATCAAAGTTGAACTTAAAGAATTTGTTAGAAGTAGAAGAGGACACTGTACTGCAGAACATCTGAGTCCCTGTAAACTCACCGGTCTGCCTAAGCCTTAATGAGAATGCCATGTGCAACATAGAGGCTGGATTAGAAACGGCACCAACACAGGCCCGTGGGGGGCACCAAAAGGTCCCCACGGGCCTCTGAGTGGTTAGCGGTTAGCTGCTTTGAATATTTCTCAGTAAAAGAGCGTCTAGTGGGAAACACTCCTTGCTGGATCAATATTTGCTCTTTAGGATGATGAGCTACTAGGTAAATGTCTATTTTGTAGTTGTTAAGCCTCCTTCAATCCATTTATTTCTTCCGATTAGATGAAGACGGATCACTTTGATTATAAAACGGGTTGTTGGACTAGCAGACAGTGCTGTATTGGTGTTGTATTAGCCATCAAAGAAACACCTATGCCTGCTGACAGTTCCATCAGAAAATGATCACTGCACCTATGTTGCTGTCTGAATCCTCTCTTGTATTTATCTCAACTATATTATACTGGTCATGTTGCTCCCAGAGCACACTGTAGACCTCTTCCTTTTCCCTGAGTAGACTGTAGACCTCTTCTTTTCCCTGAGTAGACTATAGACCTCTTCCTTTTCCCTGAGTAGACTGTAGACCTCTTCCTTTTCCCTGAGTAGACTATACACCTCTTCCTTTTCCCCGAGTAGACTGTAGACCTTTTTCTTTTCCCTGAGTAGACTGTAACCCTCTTCTTTTCCCTGAGTAGACTGTAGACCTCTTCCTTTTCCCCGAGTAGACTGTACCCCTCTTCTATTCCCTGAGTAGACTGTAGTTCTCTTCCTTTTCCCTGAGCAGACTATAGACCTCTTCTTTTCCCTGAGCAGACTATAGACCTCTTCCTTTTCCCTGAGTAGACTATCAACCTCTTCCTTTTCCCTGAGCAGACTGTAGACCTCTTATTTTCCCTGAGTAGACTGTAGACCTCTTCTGTTCCCTGAGTAGACTGTAGACCTCTTCCTTTTCCCTGACTAGACTATAGACCTCCCCTATTCCCCGAGTAGACTGTATTTCTCTTATTTTCCCTGAGTAGACTGTAGACCTCTTCTTTTCCCTGAGCAGACTGTAGACCTCTTCCTTTGCCCTGAGTAGACTGTAGACCTCTTCCTTTTCCCTGCATAGACTATAGACCTCTTATTTCCCTGAGCAGACTATAGACCTCTTCCTTTTCCCTGAGTAGACTATCAACCTCTTCCTTTTCCCTGAGCAGACTGTAGACCTCTTCCTTTTCCCTGAGTAGACTATCAACCTCTTCCTTTTCCATGAGAAGACTGTAGACCTCTTCCTTTTTCCTTAGTAGACTATAGACCTCTTCTTTTCCCTGAGTAGACTATAGACCTTTTCCTTTTACCTGAGCAGACTGTAGACCTCTTCATTTTCCCTGAGTAGACTGTAGACCTCTTATTTTCCTTGAGCAGGCTGTAGACCTCTTCCTTTTCCCTGCGTAGACTATAGACCTCTTCTTTTCCCTGAGCAGACTACAGACCTCTTCCTTTTCCCTGAGTAGACTATCAACCTCTTCCTTTTCCCTGAGCAGACTGTAGACCTCTTCCTTTTCCCTGAGTAGACTATCAACCTCTTCCTTTTCCATGAGAAGACTGTAGACCTCTTCCTTTTTCCTTAGTAGACTATAGACCTCTTCTTTTCCCTGAGTAGACTATAGACCTTTTCCTTTTACCTGAGCAGACTGTAGACCTCTTCCTTTTCCCTGAGTAGTCTAGATCTCCTATTTTCCCTGAGCAGACTGTAGACCTCTTATTTTTCCTGAGCAGACTGTAGACCTCTTCCTTTTCCCTGAGTAGACTGTAGACCTCTTCCTTTTCCAT
Organism: Oncorhynchus clarkii lewisi; assembly: GCF_045791955.1. Taxonomy (NCBI): domain Eukaryota; kingdom Metazoa; phylum Chordata; class Actinopteri; order Salmoniformes; family Salmonidae; genus Oncorhynchus; species Oncorhynchus clarkii. Next base: position 32,495,165 of record NC_092160.1, on the reverse strand, counting down.
AAGTAGACTATAGACCTCCTCTATTCCCAGAGTAGACTGTAGTTCTCTTGTTTTCCCTGAGTAGACTGTAGACCTCTTCCTTTTCCCTGAGTAGACTGTAGACGTCTTCTTTCCCTGAGTAGACTATAGACCTCTTATTTTCCCTGAGTAGACTTTAGACCTCTTCCTTTTCCCTGAGTAGACTGTAGACGTCTTCTTTCCCTGAGTAGACTATAGACCACTTCTTTTCCCTGAGTAGACAATAGACCGTTTCCTTTTCCCAGGCTGTCTTAATGACTGTAGAGACTCTTGTCTTTACTCTGACTGAGTGTCTTAATGACTGTAGAGACTCCTGTCTTTTCTCTGACTGAGTGTCTTAATGAGTGTAGAGACTCCTATCTTTACTCTGACTGAGTGTCTTAATGAGTGTAGAGACTCCTTCCTTTACTCTGACTGTGATGATTGCATATTCCCTCTCTTTTCTCCCAGTCTGTCTTGTGTATTGACTGTGTTGCATAATCCCTTTTCCCTAAGTCATTCTGAGTCTGAGGAAAGCATCATGACCCCTTCCTTCTCTTCTCTCTGCCTGTGTAATGGCAGTATCACAGGCATTTTCCTTTCCCCCAGCCTGTCTGAGGGTAGAAAGCTGAGGCCCCTTCAGCCTCCTTCACAGTAACAGTGGCGCAAGCAGGCCCTGGCTGTCAGGTACGCATACATACATACACACACACACACACACACACACACACACACACACACACACACACACACACACACACACACACACACACACACACACACACACACACACACACACACACACACACACACACACACAGCTAGGCAGCCAGGCAGTAAGAGAGAGGCAGTATAAGGAGATGTGGATTTTCATTCGGACATTTTGTGAATGTTGCTTCTGAAACATGCCAATTTCCTTGATTCGATACGGTGCGGCTCGCCGTTGTTGGTCAGACTCGGCACCTTATACAAAGAGAGAGAGGGATGTATGCATTGCCTGGGTAGAGCTGAGAGCCGAGCGGAGAGAGCAGAGTATTGTGTACATACATGATTGATTCTGCTGCGGAGGCTTTGAAACTCCATTGCCGTCTTCCAAATGACACTCTCCCTCCTACATAGAGGCTCATAATTAATGCACTTTCTATGGAATAGGGAACCATTGGGGATGCAGCCAAGTTCAGGTGTTTGAAATAAACATGTGGAAGCCTAGTGGTACAGATATTTACTCTGTTTCATTGGCCCAAATGGATAGAATGGGTGTGGATCATTTACAGAATGGAGAGAATGGTATGGATCTGTTACATAATGGATAGAATTGTGTGGATCTGTTACAGAATCGATAGAATGGTGTGGATCTGTTAGAGAATGGATAGAAAGGTATGGATCTGTTACAGAATGGATAGAATGGTATGGATCTGTTACAGAATGGATAGAATGGTATGGATCTGTTTCAGAATGGATAGAATGGTATGGATCTGTTACAGAGTGGATAGAATGGTATGGATCTGTTTCAGAATGGATAGAATGGTATGGATCTGTTACAGAATGGATAGAATAGTATGGATCTGTTACAGAATGGATAGAATGGTATGGATCTGTTTCAGAATGGATAGAAGGGTATGGATCTGTTACAGAATGGATAGAATGGTATGGATCTGTTTCAGAATGGATAGAATGGTATGGATCTTTTACAGAATGGATAGAATGGTATGGATCTGTTTCAGAATGGATAGAATGGTATGGATCTGTTACAGAATGGATAGAATGGTATGGATCTGTTTCAGAATGGATAGAATGGTATGGATCTGTTTCAGAATGGATAGAATGGTATGGATCTGTTTCAGAATGGATAGAATGGTATGGATCTGTTACAGAATGGAAGAATGGGTATAGATCTGTTACAGAATGTATAGAATGGTATGGATCTGTTACAGAATTTGTAGAATGGTATGGATCTGTTTCAGAATGGATAGAATGGTATGGATCTGTTTCAGAATGGATATAATGGTATGGATCTGGTACAGAATGAATAGCATGGTATGGATCTGTTACAGAATGGATAGAATGGTATGGGTCTGTTTCAGAATGGATAGAATTGATATGGATCTGTTTCAGAATGGATAGAATGGGTGTGGATCTGTTACATAATGGATAGAATGGTGTGGATATGTTACAGAATGGATAGAATGGTGTGGATCTGTTAGAGAATGGATAGAAAGGTATGGATCTGTTACAGAATGGATAGAATGGTATGGATCTGTTACAGAATGGATAGAATGGTATGAATCTGTTACAGAATGGATAGAATGGTATGGATCTCTTTCAGAATGGATAGAATGGTATGGATCTGTTTCAGAATGGATAGAAGGGTATGGATCTGTTACAGAATGGATAGAATGGTATGGATCTGTTACAGAATGGATAGAATGGTATGAATCTGTTTCAGAATGGATTGAATTGTATGGATCTGTTACAGAATGGATAGAATGGTATGGATCTGTTTCAGAATGGATAGAATGGTATGGATCTGTTACAGAATTGATAGAATGGTATGGATCTGTTACAGAATGGATAGAAGGGTATGGATATGTTACAGAATGGATACAAGGTTATGGATCTGTTTCAGAATGGATAGAATGGTATGGATCTGTTACAGAATGGATAGAATGGTATGGATCTGTTTCAGAATGGATAGAATGGTATGGATCTGTTACAGAATGGATAGAATGGTATGGATCTGTTTCAGAATGGATAGAATGGGTATGGATCTGTTACAGAATGGATAAAATGGTATGGATCTGTTTCAGAATGGATAGAAGGGTATGGATATGTTACGGAATGGAATAATGGGTATAGATCTGTTACAGAATGGATAGAATGGTATGGATTTGTTTCAGAATTTGTAGAATGGTATGGATCTGTTTCAGAATGGATAGAATGGTATGGATCTGTTTCAGAATGGATATAATGGTATGGATCTGGTACAGAATGGATAGAATGGTATGGATCTGTTACAGAATGGATAGAATGGTATGGATCTGTTACAGAATGGATAGAATGGTATGGATCTGTTTCAGAATGGATAGAATGGTATGGATCTGTTACAGAATGGATAGAATGGTATGGATCTGTTTCAGAATGGATAGAATGGGTATGGATCTGTCACAGAATGGATAAAATGGTATGGATCTGTTTCAGAATGGATAGAAGGGTATGGATATGTTACGGAATGGAATAATGGGTATAGATCTGTTACAGAATGGATAGAATGGTATGGATTTGTTTCAGAATTTGTAGAATGGTATGGATCTGTTTCAGAATGGATAGAATGGGTTTGGATCTGTTACAGAATGAATAGAATGGTATGGATCTGTTACAGAATGGATAGAATGGTATGGATCTGTTACAGAATGGATAGAATGGTATGGACCTGTTTCAGAATGGATAGAATGGTATGAATCTGTTACAGAATGGATCGAATGGTATGGATCTGTTTCAGAATGGATAGAAGGGTTTGGATATGTTACAGAATGGATAGAATGGTATGGATCTGTTTCAGAATGGTTAGAATGGTATGGATCTGTTACAGAATGGATAGAATGGTATGGATCTGTTTCAGAATGGATAGAATTGATATGGATCTGTTTCAGAATGGATAGAATGGGTGTGGATCTGTTACATAATGGATAGAATGGTGTGGATATGTTACAGAATGGATAGAATGGTGTGGATCTGTTAGAGAATGGATAGAAAGGTATGGATCTGTTACAGAATGGATAGAATGGTATGGATCTGTTACAGAATGGATAGAATGGTATGAATCTGTTACAGAATGGATAGAATGGTATGGATCTCTTTCAGAATGGATAGAATGGTATGGATCTGTTTCAGAATGGATAGAAGGGTATGGATCTGTTACAGAATGGATAGAATGGTATGGATCTGTTACAGAATGGATAGAATGGTATGAATCTGTTTCAGAATGAATTGAATTGTATGGATCTGTTACAGAATGGATAGAATGGTATGGATCTGTTTCAGAATGGATAGAATGGTATGGATCTGTTACAGAATTGATAGAATGGTATGGATCTGTTACAGAATGGATAGAAGGGTATGGATATGTTACAGAATGGATACAAGGTTATGGATCTGTTTCAGAATGGATAGAATGGTATGGATCTGTTACAGAATGGATAGAATGGTATGGATCTGTTTCAGAATGGATAGAATGGTATGGATCTGTTACAGAATGGATAGAATGGTATGGATCTGTTTCAGAATGGATAGAATGGGTATGGATCTGTTACAGAATGGATAAAATGGTATGGATCTGTTTCAGAATGGATAGAAGGGTATGGATATGTTACGGAATGGAATAATGGGTATAGATCTGTTACAGAATGGATAGAATGGTATGGATTTGTTTCAGAATTTGTAGAATGGTATGGATCTGTTTCAGAATGGATAGAATGGTATGGATCTGTTTCAGAATGGATATAATGGTATGGATCTGGTACAGAATGGATAGAATGGTATGGATCTGTTACAGAATGGATAGAATGGTATGGATCTGTTACAGAATGGATAGAATGGTATGGATCTGTTTCAGAATGGATAGAATGGGTATGGATCTGTCACAGAATGGATAAAATGGTATGGATCTGTTTCAGAATGGATAGAAGGGTATGGATATGTTACGGAATGGAATAATGGGTATAGATCTGTTACAGAATGGATAGAATGGTATGGATTTGTTTCAGAATTTGTAGAATGGTATGGATCTGTTTCAGAATGGATAGAATGGGTTTGGATCTGTTACAGAATGGATAGAATGGTATGGATCTGTTACAGAATGGATAGAATGGTATGGATCTGTTACAGAATGGATAGAATGGTATGGACCTGTTTCAGAATGGATAGAATGGTATGGATCTGTTACAGAATGGATCGAATGGTATGGATCTGTTTCAGAATGGATAGAAGGGTTTGGATATGTTACAGAATGGATAGAATGGTATGGATCTGTTTCAGAATGGTTAGAATGGTATGGATCTGTTACAGAATGGATAGAATGGTATGGATCTGTTTCAGAGTGGATAGAATGGTATGGATCTGTAACAGAATGGATAGAATGGTATGGATCTGTTTCAGAATGGATAGAATGGGTGTGGATCTGTTACAGAATGGATACAATGGTATAGATCTGTTTCAGAATGGATAGAATGGTATGTATCTGTTACAGAATTTGTAGAATGGTATGGATCTGTTTCAGAATGGATAGAATGGTATGGATCTGTTTCAGAATGGATATAATGGTATGGATCTGGTACAGAATGGATAGAATGGTATGGATCTGTTACAGAATGGATAGAATGGTATGGATCTGTTACAGAATTTGTAGAATGGTATGGATCTGTTTCAGAATGGATAGAATGGTATGGATCTGTTTCAGAATGGATATAATGGTATGGATCTGGTACAGAATGGATAGAATGGTATGGATCTGTTACAGAATGGAAAGAATGGAATGGATCTGTTACAGAATGGATAGAATGGTATGGATATGTTACAGAAGTGATATAATGGTATGGATCTGTTACAGAATGGATAGAATGGTATGGATCTGTTACAGAATGGGTATGGATCTGTTACACAATGGATATAATGGTATGGATCTGTTACAGAATGAATATAATGGTATGGATCTGTTACAGAATGGGTATGGATCTGTTACAGAATGGAAGAATGGATATGAATCTGTTACAGAATGGATATAATTGTATGGATCTGTTACAGAATGGATAGAATGGGTATATTTCTGTTTCAGAATGGATATAATGGTATGGATCTGTTTCAGAATGGATAGAATGGTATGGATCTGATACAAAATGGATAGAAGGGTATGGATCTGTTTCAGAATGGATAGAATGGTATGGATCTGTTACAGAATGGATAGAATGGTATGGATATGTTACAGAATGGATAGAATGGTAAGGATCTGTTTCAGAATGGATAGAATGTTATGGATCTGTTTCAGAATGGATAGAATTGTATGGATCTGATACAGAATGGATAGAATGGGTTTGGATCTGTTACAGAATGGATAGAATGGTATGGATCTGTTACAGAATGGATAGAATTGTATGGATCTGTTACAGAATGGGTAGAATGGTATGGATCTGTTTCAGAATGGATAGAATGGGTTTGGATCTGTTACAGAATGGATAGAATGGTATGGATCTGTTACAGAATGGATAGAATGGTATGGATCTGTTACAGAATGGATAGAATGGTATGGATCTGTTACAGAATGAATAGAATGGTATGGATCTGATACAAAATGGATAGAAGGGTATGGATCTGTTTCAGAATGGATAGAATGGTATGGATCTGTTACAGAATGGATAGAATGGTATGGATATGTTACATAATGGATAGAATGGTAAGGATCTATTTCAGAATGGATAGAATGGTATGGATCTGTTTCAGAATGGATAGAATGGTATGGATCTGATACAGAATGGATAGAATGGGTTTGGATCTGTTACAGAATGGATAGAATGGTATGGATCTGTTACAGAATGGATAGAATTGTATGGATCTGTTACAGAATGGGTAGAATGGTATGGATCTGTTTCAGAATGGATAGAATTGTATGGATATGTTACAGAATGGGTAGAATGGTATGGATCTGTTTCAGAATGGATAGAATGGGTTTGGATCTGTTACAGAATGGATAGAATGGTATGGATCTGTTACAGAATGGATAGAATGGTATGGATCTGTTACAGAATGGATAGAATTGTATGGATCTGTTACAGAATGGGTAGAATGGTATGGATCTGTTTCAGAATGGATAGAATGGTATGGATCTGTTACAGAATGGATAGAATGGTATGGATATGTTACATAATGGATAGAATGGTAAGGATCTATTTCAGAATGGATAGAATGGTATGGATCTGTTTCAGAATGGATAGAATGGTATGGATCTGATACAGAATGGATAGAATGGGTTTGGATCTGTTACAGAATGGATAGAATGGTATGGATCTGTTACAGAATGGATAGAATTGTATGGATCTGTTACAGAATGGGTAGAATGGTATGGATCTGTTTCAGAATGGATAGAATGGGTTTGGATCTGTTACAGAATGGATAGAATGGTATGGATCTGTTACAGAATGGATAGAATGGTATGGATCTGTTACAGAATGGATAGAATGGTATGGATCTGTTACAGAATGAATAGAATGGTATGGATCTGATACAAAATGGATAGAAGGGTATGGATCTGTTTCAGAATGGATAGAATGGTATGGATCTGTTACAGAATGGATAGAATGGTATGGATATGTTACATAATGGATAGAATGGTAAGGATCTATTTCAGAATGGATAGAATGGTATGGATCTGTTTCAGAATGGATAGAATGGTATGGATCTGATACAGAATGGATAGAATGGGTTTGGATCTGTTACAGAATGGATAGAATGGTATGGATCTGTTACAGAATGGATAGAATTGTATGGATCTGTTACAGAATGGGTAGAATGGTATGGATCTGTTTCAGAATGGATAGAATGGGTTTGGATCTGTTACAGAATGGATAGAATGGTATGGATCTGTTACAGAATGGATAGAATGGTATGGATCTGTTACAGAATGGATAGAATGGTATGGATCTGTTACAGATTGGATGGAATGGTGACTACATGGATGGTGGTACAGAGAGACATAATGCTTGATTATGGGCCACTCTCATTGATGATAATATTGAGAGAATTTAAGAGGAATCGATTCATGAGAGACGGTACTGTATTGTCAAATTGCCTAATTCTCACGTCTTGAACACTACCTCCGGAGGCCGCACTCTAGAGTTGCCACCTCTACGTGGGGCAGTGTAAACAGAATGGTCTCATTGAGCCCAACATTCATACAGTAAAAATACTGATAACAGAGGAACGTTTTTGAAACAGCTGAAATGTATACACATTGTCATGATATTTCAGACTTTCTTTATTGAGTGTTTTTCTGAAATTGCATTAATAGTCTGTTACATGCTGAAATTGTCGCAGTGTCTTTAAGAAAATGAAGCTCAACAGCACCCCCCCCGCCCCTCCTTTTGGCTGCTGTGAGCCACCGTTGTTCATGCAAGAAGCATGCAGCAAGACGCTAATCAACACCAGGGAATTATCAATGTTTTCAGTTGCAATTTTGTGTTTACCTAATATAATGACTTCCACGATATTGATAAAATGAAGACCTGTTTGTTGTAAAGCAACTTTAATATGCTGAATCTCTAATTTTACAATCTTATGGGAGGGGCAAACATTCATCTCTGATATGCTAAAGTTATTATCTGGCTAGCTAGCTAGCTGTGTTATTGTCTTGCAAGCTGCATTTAGCTAATTCGTGTATGTCCAAGAAAATTAAACCCTTTAATTGCTTGCAAATGCTTTTGAATTGTTGCGTTATTCCGGAGTGTAATATGGTGTGGTTGCATTATTCCGGAGTGTAATATGGTGTGGTTGCATTATTCCGGAGTGTAATATGGTTTGGTTGCATTATTCGGGAGTGTAATATGGTTTGGTTGCATTATTCAGGAATGTAATATGGTTAGGTTGCATTATTCAGGAATATAATATGGTTTGGTTGCATTATTCAGGAGTGTAATGTGGTTTGGTTGCGTTATTCCGGAGTGTAATATGGTTTGTTTGCATTATTCAGGAGTGTAATGTGGTTTGGTTGCATTATTCCAGAGTGTAATATGGTTTGGTTGCATTATTCAGGAGTGTAGCTAGTAGGCTTGGGCGATATACCGTTTCTACCATATACAGGGGTATTTCGAAATACCAACTGTATGATTTTCAATAGCGTTTTTGGGGGAGAGGGCACGTGCTACGCCACTGCTTATACCTAAGTTAAGTATAACTGTAAGAAATCTAAGATGTGCCAAATAAATGATATCCAGCCCAGGTCTCCAGCTATGCATTTGGTTCGCTAACTTGCTAGCTAAGTGGCGCAATGTCAAGATCAAGCTTCTTGGTTAGAGCGGAGACGTTCAACCCCCTCCTGGATCAAGATCCTTGTTGCCCTAAAAATAAATATTGAAATAGTGCCACTTGTGTGCGCTTTCGGTAATACCGTATACACCGGTATGGTACAGAAATGGTCTGACGGTATGAAAATCTGGAAACCTAGTATGTTTTAGAGGACAATTTACTCGCATTGTTGAATAGTTCAGTTTGCAGGCTCACTAGCTAGTGGTTACTAGAACACTGATCTTTACACTACATTTTTAGTTCCAGAGCAAGAATGTCACATTGTCAGACAACGAAAGGTAAGGCAACGATGTCATGTAAAATTGAAAAGTTTATGTACATATTTCAATTGTTTGTCAGTGCTTGTCACTGAGAATAGCCTCTAAGTTATCATAGTTTGCTGTGTTTCATTTGAATGTGAACATCAGAGGTACTATAACAGTGTGTCCATTTAGGGTCTCTGTGGGCTTTGTATAGTCTCTTCCCATTATGAGTCTATGCGCTTGGCCCACCTGTAATTGTAGCATATGTAACCCATACTTATGTCTACTCAGGTCAGATTGAACTCTCTTTGGATTACATTCGATTCTACATTAGAGATTTCCACTGGCCCCTAATGTTTCGCTCAGAATCTCCAGCCCTTTGTTGAAGAGGAGAAGGTAATAGCAGTGCATTTAGGTTCTCTCAAACCAACCAGTCCATTATTCCTCCCATGTAGCAGACTCCATTCACTCTCTAGTCAAAGGTTATCATTTACAGTAGCTTGAAAGACCCAGCTCCACTCCTCAGGCCTCCCTCTCCAATATCACTCTCTCTCTCGCTCTCTCTCTCTCTCTCTCTCTCTCAAACTACCTCTGCCTCTCTCTCTCTCTCTCTCTCTCTCTCTCTCTCAAACACCTCTGTCCCCCCCTCTCTCTCTCTCTTTCTCTCTCTCTCTCTTTCTCAAACACCTCTGTCCCTCTCTCTCTCTCTCTCTTTCTTTCTCTCTCTCAAACACCTCTGCCCCTCTCTCTCTCTCTCTCTCTCTCTCTCAAACACCTCTGTCCCCCCCTCTCTCTCTCTCTCTCTCTCTCTCTAAAACACCTCTGTCCCTCTCTCTCTCTCAAACACCTCACTCTCTCTCTCTCTCTCTCTCTCAAACACTTATCTCTCTCTCTCAAACACTTATCTCTCTCTCTCTCTCTCTCTCTCTCTCTCTCTAAAACACCTCTGTCCCTCTCTCTCTCTCAAACACCTCTCTCTCTCTCTCTCTCTCAAACACCTCTCTCTCTCTCTCTCTCTCTCTCTCTCTCTCTCAAACACCTCTCTCTCTCAAACACTTATCTCTCTCTCTCAAACACCTCTCTCTCTCTCTCTCTCTCTCTCTCTCTCTCTCAAACACCTCTCTCTCTCAAACACCTCTCTCTCTCTCTAAGGGATGTAGGGAGTGGGAGGAGAAGAGTACATTTGGCTCTGTGCTCGGGTCTTTTATTGCGTTGCAGAGATGTGCCCGTTGTACTAGGAGGAGAGCAGAACAGAACAAAGGGTCCTTCAGTGCAGTAAAGTGTGTCTGGACATGTGCCTGTTCAAAAAGAAAAAAAGTCAGTCGTTCATGGTTAATAGTCAGTAGTCAGTGGTTAATAGTCAGTAGTCAGTGGTTAATAGTCAGTAGTCAGTGGTCAGTAGTCAGTGGTTAATAGTCAGTAGTTAGTGGTCAGTAGTCAGTGGTTAATAGTCAGTAGTCAGTGGTTAATAGTCAGTAGTCAGTGGTTAATAGTCAGTAGTCAGTGGTCAGTAGTCAGTGGTTAATAGTCAGTAGTTAGTGGTCAGTAGTCAGTGGTTAATAGTCAGTAGTCAGTGGTTAATAGTCAGTAGTCAGTGGTTAATAGTCAGTAGTCAGTGGTTAATAGTCAGTAGTCAGTGGTTAATAGTCAGTAGTTAGTGGTTAATAGTCAGTAGTCAGTGGTTAATAGTCAGTAGTTAGTGGTCAGTAGTCAGTGGTTAATAGTCAGTAGTTAGTGGTCAGTAGTCAGTGGTTAATAGTCAGTAGTTAGTGGTCAGTAGTCAGTGGTTAATAGTCAGTAGTTAGTGGTTAATAGTCAGTAGTCAGTGGTTAATAGTCAGTAGTTAGTGGTCAGTAGTCAGTGGTTAATAGTCAGTAGTTAGTGGTCAGTAGTCAGTGGTTAATAGTCAGTAGTTAGTGGTCAGTAGTCAGTGGTTAATAGTCAGTAGTCAGTGGTTAATAGTCAGTAGTCAGTGGTTAATAGTCAGTAGTCAGTGGTTAATAGTCAGTAGTCAGTGGTTAATAGTCAGTAGTTAGTGGTCAGTAGTCAGTGGTTAATAGTCAGTAGTTAGTGGTTAATAGTCAGTAGTCAGTGGTTAATAGTCAGTAGTTAGTGGTCAGTATTCAGTGGTTAATAGTCAGTAGTTAGTGGTCAGTAGTCAGTGGTTAATAGTCAGTAGTTAGTGGTCAGTAGCCAGTGGTTAATAGTCAGTAGTCAGTGGTCAGTAGTCAGTGGTTAATAGTCAGTAGTTAGTGGTCAGTAGTCAGTGGTTAATAGTCAGTAGTCAGTGGTCAGTAGTCAGTGGTTAATAGTCAGTAGTTAGTGGTCAGTAGTCAGTGGTTAGTGGTCAGTGGTTAATAGTCAGAAGTCAGTGGTCAGTAGTCAGTGGTTAGTGGTCAGTGGTTAATAGTCAGTAGTCAGTGGTCAGTAGTCAGTGGTTAATAGTCAGTAGTCAGTGGTCAGTAGTCAGTGGTTAGTGGTCAGTGGTTAATAGTCAGTAGTCAGTGGTCAGTAGTCAGTGGTTAATAGTCAGTAGTCAGTGGTCAGTAGTCAGTGGTTAATAGTCAGTAGTCAGTGGTTAATAGTCAGTAGTCAGTGGTCAGTAGTCAGTGGTTAATAGTCAGTAGTCAGTGGTTAATAGTCAGTAGTCAGTGGTTAATAGTCAGTAGTCAGTGTTCAGTAGTCAGTAGTCAGTGGTCAGTAGTCAGTGGTTAATAGTCAGTAGTCAGTGGTTAATAGTCAGTAGTCAGTGGTTAATAGTCAGTAGTCAGTGTTCAGTAGTCAGTGGTTAATAGTCAGTAGTCAGTGGTTAATAGTCAGTAGTCAGTGGTCAGTAGTCAGTGGTTAATAGTCAGTAGTCAGTGGTTAATAGTCAGTAGTCAGTAGTCAGTGGTTAGTGGTCAGTGGTTAATAGTCAGTAGTCAGTGGTCAGTAGTCAGTGGTTAATAGTCAGTAGTCAGTGGTTAATAGTCAGCGGTTAATAGTCAATAGTTAGTGGTCAGTAGTCAGTGGTTAATAGTCAGTAGTTAGTGGTCAGTAGTCAGTGGTCAGTAGTCAGTGGTTAATAGTCAGTAGTTAGTGGTCAGTAGTCAGTGGTCAGTAGTCAGTGGTTAATAGTCAGTAGTTAGTGGTCAGTAGTCAGTGGTTAATAGTCAGTAGTCAGTGGTCAGTAGTCAGTGGTTAATAGTCAGTAGTCAGTGGTTAATAGTCAGTAGTCAGTGGTTAATAGTCAGTAGTCAGTGGTCAGTAGTCAGTGGTTAATAGTCAGTAGTCAGTGGTTAATAGTCAGTAGTCAGTGGTCAGTAGTCAATAGTTAGTAGTCAGTAGTCAGTGGTTAATAGTCAGTAGTTAGTGGTCAGTAGTCAGTGGTCAGTAGTCAGTAGTTAGTGGTCAGTAGTCAGTGGTTAATAGTCAGTAGTCAGTGGTTAATAGTCAGCGGTTAATAGTCAATAGTTAGTGGTCAGTAGTCAGTGGTTAATAGTCAGTAGTTAGTGGTCAGTAGTCAGTGGGGAGTAGTCAGTGGTTAATAGTCAGTAGTTAGTCGTCAGTAGTCAGTGGTCAGTAGTCAGTGGTTAATAGTCAGTAGTTAGTGGTCAGTAGTCAGTGGTTAGTGGTCAGTGGTTAATAGTCAGTAGTCAGTGGTCAGTAGTCAGTGGTTAGTGGTCAGTGGTTAATAGTCAGTACTCAGTGGTCAGTAGTCAGTGGTTAATAGTCAGTAGTCAGTGGTCAGTAGTCAGTGGTTAATAGTCAGTGGTTAATAGTCAATAGTCAGTGGTCAGTAGTCAGTGGTTAGTGGTCAGTGGTTAATAGTCAGTAGTCAGTGGTCAGTAGTCAGTGGTTAATAGTCAGTAGTCAGTGGTCAGTAGTCAGTGGTTAATAGTCAGTAGTCAGTGGTTAATAGTCAGTAGTCAGTGGTCAGTAGTCAGTGGTTAATAGTCAGTAGTCAGTGGTTAATAGTCAGTAGTCAGTGGTTAATAGTCAGTAGTCAGTGGTTAGTAGTCAGTGGTTAATAGTCAGTAGTCAGTGGTTAATAGTCAGTAGTCAGTGGTCAGTAGTCAGTGGTTAGTGGTCAGTGGTTAATAGTCAGTAGTCAGTGGTCAGTAGTCAGTGGTTAATAGTCAGTAGTCAGTGGTCAGTAGTCAGTGGTTAATAGTCAGTAGTCAGTGGTTAATAGTCAGTAGTCAGTGGTCAGTAGTCAGTGGTTAATAGTCAGTAGTCAGTGGTTAATAGTCAGTAGTCAGTGGTTAATAGTCAGTAGTCAGTGGTCAGTAGTCAGTGGTTAATAGTCAGTAGTCAGTGGTTAATAGTCAGTAGTCAGTGGTCAGTAGTCAGTGGTTAGTGGTCAGTGGTTAATAGTCAGTAGTCAGTGGTCAGTAGTCAGTGGTTAATAGTCAGTAGTCAGTGGTTAATAGTCAGCGGTTAATAGTCAATAGTTAGTGGTCAGTAGTCAGTGGTTAATAGTCAGTAGTTAGTGGTCAGTAGTCAGTGGTCAGTAGTCAGTGGTTAATAGTCAGTAGTTAGTGGTCAGTAGTCAGTGGTCAGTAGTCAGTGGTTAATAGTCAGTAGTTAGTGGTCAGTAGTCAGTGGTTAATAGTCAGTAGTCAGAGGTCAGTAGTCAGTGGTTAATAGTCAGTAGTCAGTGGTTAATAGTCAGTAGTCAGTGGTTAATAGTCAGTAGTCAGTGGTCAGTAGTCAGTGGTTAATAGTCAGTAGTCAGTGGTTAATAGTCAGTAGTCAGTGGTCAGTAGTCAATAGTTAGTGGTCAGTAGTCAGTGGTTAATAGTCAGTAGTTAGTGGTCAGTAGTCAGTGGTCAGTAGTTAGTGGTCAGTAGTCAGTGGTTAATAGTCAGTAGTTAGTGGTCAGTAGTCAGTGGTCAGTAGTCAGTGGTTAATAGTCAGTAGTTAGTGGTCACTAGTCAGTGGTCAGTAGTCAGTGGTTAATAGTCAGTAGTTAGTGGTCACTATTCAGTGGTCAGTAGTCAGTGGTTAATAGTCAGTAGTTAGTGGTCAGTAGTCAGTGGTCAGTAGTCAGTGGTTAATAGTCAGTAGTTAGTGGTCAGTAGTCAGTGGTTAATAGTCAGTAGTTAGTGGTCAGTAGTCAGTGGTTAATAGTCAGTAGTTAGTGGTCAGTAGTCAGTGGTCAGTAGTCAGTGATCAGTAGTCAGTGGTTAATAGTCAGTAGTTAGTGGTCAGTAGTCAGTGGTCAGTAGTCAGTGGTTAATAGTCAGTAGTTAGTGGTCAGTAGTCAGTGGTCAGTAGTCAGTGGTTAATAGTCAGTAGTTAGTGGTCAGTAGTCAATGGTCAGTAGTCAGTGGTTAATAGTCAGTAGTTAGTGGTCAGTAGTCAGTGGTCAGTAGTCAGTGGTTAGTAGTCAGTGGTTAGTGGTTAGTGGTTAGTAGACAGTGGTTAGTGTCAGTAGTTAGTGGTCAGTGGTTAGTAGTCAGTGGTTAGTAGTCAGTGGTTAGTAGTCAGTAGTTAGTAGTCAGTGGTTAGTGGTCAGTGGTTAGTAGTCAGTAGTTAGTGGTTAGTAGTCAGTGGTCAGTGGTCAGTGGTCAGTGATTAGTGGTCAGTGGTTAGTGGTTAGTGGTCAGTGGTCAGTTGTCAGTGGTCAGTAGTTAGTAGTGAGTGGTCAGTGGTCAGTGGTCAGTAGTCAGTGGTCAGTAGTCAGTGGTCAGTGGTCAGCGGTCAGTGGTCAGTAGTCAGTGGTCAGTGGTCAGTGGTCAGTGGTCAGTAGTCAGTGGTTAGTGGTCAGTGGTCAGTGGTTAGTAGTTAGTGGTAAGTGGTTAGTAGTTAGTAGTCAGTAGTAAGTAGTTAGTGGTCAGTGGTCAGTAGTCTGCGGTCAGTGGTCAGTGGTTAGTAGTCAGTGGTCAGTAGTCAGTAATTAGTAGTCAGTAGTTAGTGGTTAGTGGTCAGTAGTCAGTAGTCAGTGGTCAGTGGTCAGTGGTTAGTGGTTAGTGGTCAGTGGTTAGTGGTCAGTGGTCAGTGGTTAGTAGTCAGTGGTCAGTGGTTAGTGGTCAGTCGTCAGTCGTCAGTGGTTAGTGGTTAGTGGTCAGTAGTCAGTGGTAAGTGGTCAATGGTCAGTGGTTAGTGGTCAGTGATCAGTGGTTAGTGGTTAGTGGTCAGTGGTTAGTGGTTAGTGTTCAGTGGTTAGTGGTTAGTGGTCAGTAGTCAGTGGTGAGTGGTCAGTGGTCAGTGGTCAGTGGTTAGTGGTCAGTCGTCAGTAGTTAGTGGTTAGTGGTCAGTAGTCAGTGGTAAGTGGTCAATGGTCAGTAGTCAGTGGTCAGTGGTCAGTGGTTAGTGGTTAGTGGTCAGTAGTCAGTAATTAGTAGTCAGTAGTTAGTGGTTAGTGGTCAGTGGTCAGTAGTCAGTAGTCAGTGGTCAGTGGTCAGTGGTTAGTGGTCAGTGGTTAGTGGTCAGTGGTTAGTAGTCAGTGGTCAGTGGTTAGTGGTCAGTCGTCAGTGGTTAGTGGTTAGTGGTCAGTAGTCAGTGGTAAGTGGTCAATGGTCAGTAGTCAGTGGTCAGTGGTTAGTGGTCAGTGATCAGTGGTTAGTGGTTAGTGGTCAGTGGTTAGTGGTTAGTGTTCAGTGGTTAGTGGTTAGTGGTCAGTAGTCAGTGGTTAGTGGTCAGTGGTCAGTGGTCAGTGGTTAGTGGTCAGTCGTCAGTAGTTAGTGGTTAGTGGTCAGTAGTCAGTGGTAAGTGGTCAATGGTCAGTAGTCAGTGGTCAGTGGTCAGTGGTTAGTGGTTAGTGGTCAGTAGTCAGTAGTCAGTGGTAAGTGGTCAATGGTCAGTAGTCAGTGGTCAGTGGTCAGTGGTTAGTGGTCAGTAGTCAGTGGTCAGTGGTCAGTGGTCAGTGGTCAGTGGTTAGTGGTTAGTAGTCAGTGGTCAGTGGTCAGTAGTCAGTGGTCAGTGGTCAGTGGTTAGTGGTTAGTGGTCAGTGGTTAGTGGTCAGCAGTCAGTAGTTAGTGGTCAGTGGTCAGTGGTTAGTAGTCAGTGGTCAATGGTCAGTAGTCAGTGGTCAGTGGTTAGTGGTAAGTGGTTAGTGGTCAGTGGTCAGTAGTCAGTAGTTAGTGGTCAGTGGTCAGTAGTCAGTGGTCAGTGGTCAGTGGTTAGTAGTCAGTGGTCAGTGGTCAGTGGTCAGTGGTTAGTAGTCAGTGGTCAGTGGTCAGTGGTAAGTGGTTTGTGGTCAGTGGTCAGTGGTTAGTGGTCAGTAGTTAGTGGTCAGTGGTCAGTGGTTAGTGGTTAGTAGTCAGTGGTCAGTGGTCAGTTGTTAGTGGTCAGTGGTCAGTGGTTAGTGGTTAGTAGTCAGGGTTGGGGTCATTTTGGAATGATGATGCATGGGGTGAGGAGAAGTGGGTGAGGAAGGGGGAAAGAAGGGAGGGAGTCAGTTGGGGGTGGAGGGGAATAGGGGGAGAGGACTGGTTCAGGGGGTGAGGAGGATGAGGAGGGCGTTCAACAGGGTGAGGAGAATGGGGGTGAGAATGGGGGCAAGAGGGGAGGGGGTGAGGATGGGAAAAGGAGAGAGGTAGGGTGTTTATCAGGGGGAGGAGGGGGAGGAGAGAGGAAGGGTGTTTAACAGGGGGAGGAGGGGGAGGAGAGAGGTAGGGTGTTTAACAGGGGGAGGAGGGGGAGGAGAGAGGTAGGGTGTTGTCATGACGTGGTCCTTTCTGGGTATAGATTGTGGCTTCCCCCTGTCTCTCACTCTCTCCTACACCCAGGTTCTGTTATCTCAGGCCGTAAATTCCTGGCGGAGACTCTCTCCCCCTGGTAATGCAGTAAAGAGAGGGAGTTTCACAGTAGAACAAAGGAACTGAACAATATCCATGTTTTGGAGAATGTGTAACCGGTCGGTGGAGAAGACAGCTACGACCCGGTCCGTTTTGTTTCATGTTAGTGACCTCATGAAAGACAATACAGGCACATTACCATAACCCTGTTTATACAGGTGCATCCGTTATGAGGTTTGCATCTAATTATTGTATCTGTCACGCCCTGATCTGAGTATCCTTTGTTTTCTTTATATATTTTGGTTAGGTCAGGGTGTGACATGGGTGATGTGTGTGTTTCTGTACTGTCTAGGGGTTTTGTAGGTTTGTGCGGTTGTTTTCCATCTAGGTGTTTATGTATGTCTATAGTTGCCTAGATTGGTTCTCTATTAGATGCAGCTGTTTATCGTTGTCTCTAATTGGGAATCATATTTAGGCAGCCATCTTCTTTGGGTATTTCGTGGGTTATTGTTTATGTCTAGTTGCCTGTGTCTGCACTGTTTATATATAGCGTCACGGTCGTTTGTTGTTTTGTAAGTTTGTTTTAGTGTTCTTTCTTCATTAAATATAGAACATGTATTCATCTCACGCTACGCCTTGGCCTCCTCTTTACGACGAACGTGACAGAATAACCCACCCACAATGGACCATGCAGCGTGGTAACGGCCAGCAGCAGCAGCGGCAAAGAACGCAGGACTCATGGACTTGGGAGGAGATTCTGGACGGCGAAGGACCCTGGGCACAGCCAGGGGAATATCGCCGCCCCAAAGCAGAGCTGGAGGCAGCGAAAGCAGAGAGGTGCCGGTATGAGGTGGCAGCACGGCAGTGTGGCTGGAAGCCCGAGAGGCAGCCCCAAAAATGTCTTGGGGGTGGCACACAGGGAGTGTGGTGAGCCAGGTAGGAGACCTGCGCCAACTTCCCGTGCTTACCGGAGAGAGAGAGGGACCGGGCAGGCACCTTGTTATGCGGTGGAGCGCACAGTCTCCCCAGTGCGTGTGCATAGCCCGGTGCGGTACATTCCAGCTCCTCGTAGCAGCCGGGCTAGAGTGGTCATCGAGCCAGGTGCCTTGAAGCCGGCTTTATGCATCTGGTCTCCAGAGCGTCTCCTCGGGCCGGCGTACATGGCACTAGCCTTACGCATGGTGTCCCCGGTTCGCCAGCAGAGCCCAGTGCGGGCTATTCCACCTCGCCGCACTGGCCTGGCTACCGGGAGCATTCAACCAGGTAAGGTTGGGCAGGCTCGGTGCTCAAGAGCTCCAGTGCGCCTGCACGGTCCGGTCTATCCAGTGCCACCTCCACGCACCAGCCCTCCGGTGACAGCCCCCCGCACCAGGCTGTCTCTCCGTCTCATCCCTACAGGTACTCCCGCCTGTCCAGCGCTACCAAAGCCTTCCTCCTGCCCAGCTCTGCCAGAGCCTTCCTTCTGTCCTGAGCCGCCAGAGTCTCCCGTCTGTCCTGAGCCGCCAGAGTCTCCCGTCTGTCCTAAGCCGCCAGAGTCTCCCGTCTGTCCTGAGCCGCCAGAGTCTCCCGTCTGTCCTGAGCCGCCAGAGTGTCCCGTCTGTCCTGAGCCGCCAGAGTCTCCCGTCTGTCCTGAGCCGCCAGAGTCTCCCGTCTGTCCTGAGCCACCAGAGCCTCCCGTCTGGCCTGAGCCGCCAGAGCCTCCCGTCTGTCCTGAGCCGCCAGAGTCTCCCGTCTGTCCTGAGCCACCAGTCAGCCAGGAGCTGCCAGAGCCGTCAGTCAGCCAGGAGCTGCCAGAGCCGTCAGTCAGCCAGGAGCTGCCAGAGCCGTCAGTCAGCCAGGAGCAGCCAGAGCCGTCAGCCAGCCAGGAGCTGCCAGAGCCGCCTGTCACGCCGGCGATGCCGGAGTTGCCCTCCTGTCCATAGCCGCCAGAGTCTCCCTCCTGTCCGGAGCTGCCAGATTCGCTCCTCAGTCCAGAGGCGCCTTTCCATCCAGTGGCGCTTTCTACGATGATCTTCAGTCCGGGGCCCGCTGCGAGGGTCCCCGCTCCTGAGGCGCCACCTAAGTGGGCCAAGACTGAGGTAGAGCGGGGTCCACGTCCCGCACCCGAGCCGCCGCCGTGAAAGAGGCCCACCCAGACCCTCACATTTAGATTGGAGTCCGCACCTTTGTGGGGGGGTACTGTCACGCCCTGACCTGGGTATTCTTTGTTTTCTTTATATATTTTAGTTAGGTCAGGGTGTGACATGGGTGATGTATGTGTTTTTGTACTGTCTAGGGGTTTTGTAGGTTTATGTTTTTTTACCATCTAGGTGTTTATGTATGTCTATGGTTGCCTAGATTGGTTCTCAATTAGAGGCAGCTGTTTATCGTTGTCTCTGATTGGGAATCATATTTAGGCAGCCATCTCCTTTGGGTATTTTGTGGGTTATTGTCTATGTCTAGTTGCCTGTGTCTGCACTGTTTATATATAGCGTCACGGTCGTTTGTTGTTTTGTAAGTTTGTTTTAGTGTTCTTTCTTCATTAAATATAGACCGTGTATTCATATCACGCTGCGCCTTGGTCTCCTCTTAACGACGAACGTGACAGTATCAAATGAATGAGTAAAGATTAGACTATTTGTGAAATCATGTAATCTGATGTTAAACCTTTAATGTGAGAGAATTGTATTCCTTTTAAAGTTTAACTAAGTCATTGGCCCTGTTAGCACAGACATGATCAGGTGTCATAGAACCACCTTTTCTACTGTTAGGAAATCCTCTTCAGACCACGCGTACCTCGGTGTAAGCTGAGGTGGCATAGGTTTGAGTACCAAGACTAAGCAAATCCACAGAGTGAGCTGTGATTGCGAATAGTTATTGAATTCCTAACCATACCACGTGGAGCGTTGGCTACACGGCTGGAAATGGTTCAACTCTGAGACTATCGATCCCTGCAGAATAAGAGCAAATATTAGATACTAATTACTAGTCTGCAGCTAGAAATTATGTAAACCTGGGATGCGAAGACCGACAACCACCAAAACATCTATGCTATGAGTACATTTCTGAATGGTACTCTGAAGTATCCATTTTAACCATGAAAGACTTTGATCCAGGAAAACAGAAAAAGAGAGAGAGAGAAAGACTCGGATGAACTCTTCAGCAGACGGACTGACAATTCCAACAGAGATCACGACACATGGGTGTAAATATATATTGATTGCAATTATTCCCGAATGAGTGAGCATTCATGTGCAAAGGATTAGCATTTCAATTAATATAATTAGCAACTGTGTGTAGTGACTCCTTTTGTCTTTCCCGCCCTTCTCAGGCCACACCCACTTTCCTTTGTCCACACCCCCTTCTCAGTCCACACCCACGTTCCTTTGTCCACACCCCCTTCTCAGGCCACACCCACTTTCCTTTGTCCACCAAGCCGTCATATCGGCTAAGCCCACTAGGGAATCTTCCTATCCTTGTTAGTAACATATCTACTGTTTGTTTATGCATTTCTGTGATTATTTAGTTAGTTAGTAAATAAATGATGAAGCCAATTTGTGTGTGGATGATTCATAGTAAAGGCTGAGTTCGTGCAGATAACCAACAATTTACGACGTTCAGATGAGACTGACGTGAGGTAAATAATAATTCATTAATAGAAGACTAATTGATCAGATATTAAAATATCTGAAGAGTTATATTCGGAAAATTGTAAATTTGTAATCTGAAGATTTTCCGTGGTGCCTTGACTTCCTAGTTATTTACATTTACATGATTAATCAGTTTAAACGCGTAATAATAATTACAAATAATTGATTTGATGAAATAAGTCTTCACTTTTAATGATGCCAAAGACACGACAGTGTTTAACAGGGTGAGGAGGGGGGAGGTGGGGAGAAAGGAGAGAGGTAGGGTGTTCAACAAGGGGAGGAGGGGGGAGGTGGGGAGAAAGGAGAGTGGTAGGGTGTTCAACAAGGGGAGGAGGGGGATAGGAGAGGGGTAGGGTGTTCAACAAAGGGAGGAGGGGGAGGTGGGGAGAAAGGAGAGACGTAGGGTGTTCAACCAGGGAAGGAGGTGGGAGGAGAGAGGTAGGGTGTTCAACAAGGGGAGGAGGGGGGAGGTGGGGAGAAAGGAGAGAGGTAGGGTGTTCAACAAGGGGAGGAGGACAGAGGAGAGGGGTAGGGTGTTCAACAAGGGGAGGATGGGGAGGTGGGGAGAAAGGAGAGAGGTAGGGTGTTCAACCAGGGAAGGAGGTGGGAGGAGAGAGGTAGGGTGTTTAACAAGGGGAGGAGGGGGGAGGTGGGGAGAAAGGAGAGAGGTAGGGTGTTCAACAAGGGGAGGAGGGGGGAGTTGGGGAGAAAGGAGAGAGGTAGGGTGTTCAACAAGGGGAGGTGGGGAGAAAGGAGAGAGGTAGGGTGTTCAACCAGGGAAGGAGGTGGGAGGAGAGAGGTAGGGTGTTTAACAAGGGGAGGAGGAGGGAGGTGGGGAGAAATGAGAGAGGTAGGGTGTTCAACAAGGGGAGGAGGGGGGGGTGGGGAGAAAGGAGAGAGGTAGGGTATTCAACAAGGGTAGGAGGGGGGAGGAGAGAGGTAGGGTGTTCAACAAGGGTAAGATGGGGAGGAGAGAGGTAGGATGTTCAATAGGGTGAGGAATGGGGAGGAGAGAGGTAGGATGTTTAACAAGGGGGAGGAGGGGGAGGAGAGAAGCAGGGTGTTTAACAAGGGGGACGGAGGGGGAGGAGAGAGGCAGGGTGTTTAACAGGGTGAGGAGTGGGAGGAGAGAGGCAGGGTGTTTAACAAGGGGGAGGAGGGATAGGAGAGAGGCAGGATGTTTAACCGGGTGAGGAGGGGGGAGGAGAGAGGTAGGGTGTTTAACAGGGTGAGTAGGGGGGGGAGAGAGGCAGGGTGTTTAACAGGGTGAGGAGGGGGAGGAGAGGCAGGGTGCGGTGGAAGTTGGCAGAGCTAGAGGGTGTTTGTCAGACCAGACTGTGTCCTTATTTCATGTCCTCTCTGTGTCCTTATTTCATGTCCTCTCTGTGTCCTTAATTCATGTCCTCTCTGTCCTTATTTCATGTCCTCTCTGTCCTTGTTTCATGTCCTCTCTGTGTCCTTATTTCATGTCCTCTCTGTGTCCTTATTTCATGTCCTCTCTGTGTTCTTATTTAATGTCCTCTCTGTCCTTATTTCATATCCTCTCTGTCCTTATTTCATGTCCTCTCTGTGTCCTTATTTCATATCCTCTCTGTCCTTATTCATGTCCTCTCTGTGTCCTTATTTCATGTCCTCTCTGTCCTTATTTCAAGTCCTCTCTGTGTCCTTATTTCATGTCCTCTCTGTGTTCTTATTTCATGTCCTCTCTGTCCTTATTTCATGTCCTCTCTGTCCTTATTTCATGTCCTCTCTGTGTCCTTATTTCATGTCCTCTCTGTCCTTATTTCATGTCCTCTCTGTGTCCTTATTTCAGATTCAGCTGTTGATGCTTGACTTTTAGAACAGTGCAACAACGTGCTACGTATATGTAGATACGTTTGGTCACACTCTAACTGGTAAGACATCCATATTATCTTAATTAACAGGTGTGTGTGTGTGTGTGTGTGTGTGTGTGTGTGTGTGTGTGTGTGTGTGTGTGTGTGTCTGTGTGTGTGTGTGTGTGTGTGTGTGTGTGTGTGTGTGTGTGTGTGTGTGTGTGTGCCAGCATGCGTGCGTGCGTGTGTGTGTGTGTGTGTGTGTGTGTGTGTGTGTGTGTGTGTGTGTGTGTGTGTGTGTGTGCGTATATGGCTGCTTCATTCATGGTGTCATACTCTCCATGAAGAGATGAGACTGTATTAATGGTAGGTGGTGAGAGGAGAGTCTCCATGAAGAGATGAGACTGTATTAATGGTAGGTGGTGAGAGGAGAGTCTCCATGAAGAGATGAGACTGTATTAATGGTAGGTGGTGAGAGGAGGGTCTCCATGAAGAGATGAGACTGTATTAATGGTAGGTGGTGAGAGGAGAGTCTCCATGAAGAGATGAGACTGTATTAATAGTAGGTGGTGAGAGGAGAGTCTCCATGAAGAGATGAGACTGTATTAATGGTAGGTGGTGAGAGGAGAGTCTCCATGAAGAGATGAGACTGTATTAATAGTAGGTGGTGAGAGGAGAGTCTCCATGAAGAGATGAGACTGTATTAATGGTAGGTGGTGAGAGGAGAGTCTAAACGAAGAGATGAGACTGTATTAATGGTAGGTGGTGAGAGGAGAGTCTCCATGAAGAGATGAGACTGTATTAATGGTAGGTGGTGAGAGGAGAGTCTCCATGAAGAGATGAGACTGTATTAATGGTAGGTGGTGAGAGGAGAGTCTCCATGAAGAGATGAGACTGTATTAATGGCAGGTGGTGAGAGGAGAGTCTCCATGAAGAGATGAGACTGTATTAATAGTAGGTGGTGAGAGGAGAGTCTCCATGAAGAGATGAGACTGTATTAATGGTAGGTGGTGAGAGGAGAGTCTCTGTGAATAAGAGAGAAAAAATATTCTGCCCCACTTGGCTTTTCACTGATCCTGTACCATGTGTGTGTGTGTGTGTGTGTGTGTGTGTATGTGTGTGTGTGTGTGTGTGTGTGTGTGTGTGTGTATGTGTGTGTCTTCGGAGTGATAACGGCACCTTAAGGAACGTCCTGATTGCTTTTCCCTGAGTGGTTAGTGGGCCTGACGCCTGCTGGTACATTATAAATCATTTACTGTCATTTTGGAATGCAATATCCTTCTCTAAAATCCTTCCTGTTATTCTCTCTCTATTGTTATTGGACAGTACTCCTGCCTGCCCTATGTAGCTAGCTGCTAGCCACTGAGGCTGAGCCGGGGGGGCGAGGGGGTGGGGGTGAGGTGGAAGGAGATGTCAGGGAGGGAGGTGTCAGGGCTGGCACCGCTGGGGAACACCAGGAGGACGGCTTATTAGGATTTACAGTGTTGCTGCTGTCACTGAGAGGAGAGTGATACCTACGCTCTAGTTTATACCTCCTTATCTCCATCCCTCTCTCTCTGTCTCTCTCTCTCTCCCTGTCTCTCTCTGTCCCTCTCTCTCTCTCTCTCTCTCTATCTACCTCTCTCTCTCTCTGTCTCTCTCTCTCTCTCTCTCTCTTATCCCTCTCTCCATCTATATCTCCCTCTCTCCATCCATCTCTCTCTCCCGGTCTCCCTCTCTCCCTCTCTCTCTTTCTCTCTCTCTCTCTGTCCCTCTCCCTCCCTCTCTTTCTCTTTCTCTCTCTCTTGTTCTCTCTCCATCTCTCTCCCTTTCTTTATCTCACCCTCCAACCCTCTCTCTATCTGTCTCTCTGTCTCTCTCTGTAACGGAGAAAGTGTTCTGTCATGTCTTTATTTGTAGTAAAGAGAGGTAGAAAAACAGAATCTGAGAGGAAACATGACATTTGAATATATTCATGTTATTGGAAGTCATTAAAAACTGTTGATAGTGTAGGTTTTTGTGTTTTTCATTTTCTAAGCAGTTATATAATGTTCCTTTGGTATATATTTTGTATGTAATGTGAGATGGGGACATGTTAGAGACATTTTGTTAGTGAGATCAGTGCCATTTTAATCAGTAAACGGTCTGTGACTAAGTAGTGCAACACTTTACCCCAGCGACACGGCGAGTCCTTGATTGTGTAGATTGATAGCAGGGTAAGTGCACTATCATGTTTATGTGTTCTGGTTTTATATCACGACAGAAAATACCCTCATCACCAGTCAATAGAATATTTGTGAATAAAAAAAAATGAGAGCAAACTGTTTTTCTGTCTCTCTGGAGTCATTCATTTTCCTGTGATCTTTTTTCTTCCCTGTATCCAGCAGGCACGGGATGGAAGATCTGACGAGAGGGAGAGAGGACAGTGAATGAAGACCGTAAAGAAAAGAACTACCGCCACTTTTTCAGTTTTATCTGCTCAGCTCCAGACTGATGAGTGGATCTAAAGGTGCTAAACTGTCGGGCTGATAGACGGGAAGACAGGGAAAAGGGAAGACAGGGGAAGACAGGGAAGGGAAGAGAAGAGGGAAGACTTTGTGAGCTGAGGAGGAGACCCGACGTGCATGTTGGTCACTTGCAGTTGTTGCTGAGACTCACTCAGACGGACCATGTGGTTTTTGCCAAGGAGAAACTGTCGCCTCTCCTCTCAGCAGCAGGACCATGGGGTCTGGCATGGTGCCCACATACCCAGCGCCATCTCCAGCCTCAGCATCACCACGTCTTTCTGGATCGTAACTTCTTCCTGGTGCTTGGTGGCCGTCCAAAGCCAGGCCTACCACCCCACTGTGAACACGCAGTATGGGAAACTCCGGGGGGTGAGAGTGCCCCTACCCAGTGAGATACTGGGACCAGTGGACCAGTATTTGGGGGTCCCGTATGCAGCCTCCCCAGTGGGGGAGAAACGCTTCCTGCCCCCCGAGCCGCCCTCCTCCTGGTCCGGGATAAAGAACACCACCCACTTTGCCCCCGTTTGCCCCCAGAATATTCACAACGCCGTGCCAGAAATTATGATGCCCATATGGTTCTCCTTCAGCCTGGATATAGTGGCCTCTTACATACAGGATCAAAACGAGGACTGTTTGTATCTAAACATCTACGTTCCTACGGAGGATGGTGAGTGGGTCGGGTATACGAGTACTAAACCAAACTCTTGAATCTCTTTTCTAGCTCTTATTCTATCTCTCTCTGAGCCTGTGTGTCGCTACTGTAGCATGCCGTGTTGTCCTCCCTGTGCATGCTGTGTCTGTGTCCCCCACCACCACCATCTCCAGCCTCCTCATTCTGACTTGATCTTCCATGGAAGACATCTATTTTCATCAACTCTCCCTTTCCATGCCACCGTTTGAGGTTCCTCTTTGTGTTGATACCCCCCCCCCCAAAAAAAAAAAATATATATATTACACAAAATGGTTGAAAAACCAATCAGATGTTGAAACAGATTGGGCCTAGTACTGTACCTTGATGCACTCCCTTCCCTTACTGTCGTGAGTGTTCTGGGGAAAATATGATTAGCTATGAGCTATTAAACAATGATCTTCTGTAGGGTTGGTGAAATATTCTGGTACACTCAAGGCCTGTGGCATCAGACTAGACCATGTAGGACCCCTTACTTTCATATTCTTATCAAGAGTTTGTCTTTGCGGTCTTGGTGAACTATAGGTTACAAGTGCAACAGACAAAATAATACAATATTTTGACTGAAGACCTAGAGTACCAGTCAAAAGTTTGGGCACACCTACTCATTCAAGTGTTTGCCTTTATTTTTACCAGTTTGTACAATGTAGAATAATAGTGAAGACATCACAACTATGAAATAACACATATGGAATCATGTAGTAACCAAAAAAGTGTTTAACAAATCAAACAATATTTTAGATTTTAAGTAGCCACCCTTTGCCTTGATGACAGCTTTGTACACT
The DNA here is from genome assembly GCF_045791955.1 of Oncorhynchus clarkii lewisi. NCBI lineage: Eukaryota > Metazoa > Chordata > Actinopteri > Salmoniformes > Salmonidae > Oncorhynchus > Oncorhynchus clarkii. The sequence continues at coordinate 32,468,731 of NC_092160.1, read as the reverse complement.
CTTGGCATTCTCTCAACCAGCTTCATGAGGAATGCTTTCCAACAGTCTTGAAGGAGTTCCCACATATGCTGAGCACTTGTTGGCTGCTTTTCCTTCACTCTGCAGTCCAACTCATCCCAAACCATCTCAATTGGGTTGAGGTCGGGTGATTGTGGAGGCCAGGTCATCTGATGCAGAACTCCATCACTCTCCTTCTTGGTCAAATAGCCCTTACACAGCCTGGAGATGTGTTGGGTCATTGTCCTGCAAGTCCCACTAAGCGCAAACTAGATGAGATGTTTATTTTACTTTTTCTATTTCACCTTTATTTAACCAGGTAAACTAGGTGAGAACACCTTTATTTAACCAGGTAAACTAGGTGAGAACACCTTTATTTAACCAGGTAAACTAGGTGAGAACACCTTTATTTAACTAGGTAAGCTAGGTGAGAACACCTTTATTTAACCAGGTAAGCCAGGTGAGAACACCTTTATTTAACCAGGTAATCTAGTTGAGAACACCTTTATTTAACCAGGTAAGCTAGGTGAGAACACCTTTATTTAACCAGGTAAGCTAGGTGAGAACACCTTTATTTAACCAGGTAAGCTAGGTGAGAACAAGTTCTCATTTACAACTGCGACCTGGCCAAGATAAAGCAAAGCAGTGCGACACAAACAACAACACAGAGTTACACATGGAATAAACAAGTGTACAGTCAATAACACAATATAAAAAAATGAATAATAAAATGGGCTATTTATACCTGCTCAGATAGCTGATGTTTAAAGTTAGTGAGGGAAAAATAAGTCTTTACCTAGCATAGACTTATAGATGACCTGGAGCCAGTGGGTCTGGCGACGAATAGGTAGCAAGGGCCAGCCGACTAGAGCATACAGGTCGCAGTGGTGGGTTGTATATGGGGCTTTGGTGACAAAACGGACGGCACTGTGATAGACTGCATCCAGTTTGCTGAGTAGAGTGTTGGAGGCTATTTTGTAAATGACATCTCCAAAGTCGAGGATTGGTAGGATAGTCAGTTTTACGAAGGTATGTTTGGCAGCGTGAGTGAAGGAAGCTTTGTTGCGAAATAGGAAGCCAATTCTAGATTTTATTTTGGATTGTAGATGCATAATATGAGGCTGGAAGGAGAGTTTACAGTCTAGCCAGAAACCTAGGTATTTGTAGTTGTCCACATATTCTAAGTCAGAACCGTCCAGAGTGGTGATGCTAGTCGTGCGGGCGGGTGCGGGGAGCGAACGGTTGAAAAGCATGCATTTGGTTTTGCTAGCGTTTAAGAGCAGTTGGAGGCCACAGAAGGAGTGTTGTATGGCATTGAAGCTCGTTTGGAGGTTTGCTAATGCTGTGTCCAAAGAAGGGCCAGATGTACAGTGGGGCAAAAAAATATTTAGTCAGCCACCAAATGTGCAAGTTCTCCCACTTAAAAAGATGAGAGAGGCCTGTAATTTTCATCATAGGTACACTTCAACTATGACAGACAAAATAATAAGTGGCTGACTAAATACTTTTTTGCCCCACTGTATACAGAATGGTGTCGTCTGCGTAGAGGTGGATCAGGGAATCACCCGCAGCAAAAGTGACATTGTTGATATATACAGAGGAAAGAGTCAGCCCGAGAATTGAACCCTGTGGTACCTCCATAGAGGCTGCCAGAGGTCCGAACAACAGGCCCTCCAATTTGACACACTGAACTCTATCTGAGAAGTAGTTGGCGAACCAGGCGAGGCAGTCATTTGAGAAACCAAGGCTGTTGAATCTGCCGATAAGGATACCGAAAGCCTTGGCCAGGTTGATGAAGACTTCTGCACAGTACTGTCTTTTATCGATGGAGGTTATGATATCGTTTAGTAAATTGAGCGTGGCTGAGGTGCACCCGTGACCAGCTCGGAAACCGGATTGCACAGCGGAGAAGGTATGGTAGGATTCGAAATGGTCAGTGCTGTTTAGAAAGGCAGGGCAGGATGGATATAGGTCTATAACATTTTGTGTCTGGAGTGTCACCTGCTTTGAAGAGGGGGATGACCGCGGCAGTTTTTCAATCTTTAGGGATCTCGGATCTCGTAAGAGAGGTTGAACAGACTTGTAATAGGGGTTGCAACGATGGCGGTGGATAATTTTAGAAAGAGCGGGTCCAGGTTGTCAAGCCCAGCTGATTTGTACGGGTCCAGGTTTTGCAGCTCTTTCAGAACATCTGCTATCTGGATTTGGGTGAAGGAGAAGCTGGGGAGGCTTGGGCAAGTAGCTGCGGGAGGGTGCATTGCTGTTAGCCGGGGTTGGGGTAGCCATGAGGAAAGCTTGGCCAGCCGTAGAGAAATGCTTATTGAAATTCTCGATTATCGTGGATTTATCGGTGGTGTTACCTAGCCTCAGTGCAGTTGACAGCTGGGAGGAGGTGTCGTGGAATATTCTAATCAAGTGAGAGAGACTGTTATTTTTTCAAAACATCATATTGATTTAATATTGATTAATTATTGAAATAATAAAGCTGGTCGATCCCACACTCTGAAGTGTGATGCCGAGAGCTCAATGAGCACAACTGAGCCACAGTCTTTTATAGTTAAGACATCTGGAATACGTTGAAAGGTTAGGATTTGTATGTGAGGAAGAGGTATCCCCCGGCCAGATAGCATTTACTGTGAAGACTGTTCCAATTGTACAGAAACCAGGCCCAGGACCCTAAGACAAGGTTCCTCCCAACAGCCGTCCAGAAACATCTCCTCCCTGGTACCTCACCGTATACAAGTACCAACTCATTCTATAGAATGCAAGCTGTAGGTTTTATCACCAAGTCATCATAAATCAACCCCCAGAAGCCTAACTCAGTCCCACAGAAACAGATGAGAGTACTGAGAAAAATTCATTGATGCATAAACAGTATGAAAACTGTAATTTTTCTACAATAGATGGCGTATCGCTGCAGAATACTGTGGTAGCCATTCTGGTTAAATGTGCCTTGACTTCTAAATAAATCAACGATAGTGTCACCAGCATAGCACCCCCGCACCATCACACCACCTCCTCCATGCTTCACAGTGGAAACCACATATGCGGAGATCATATGTTCACCTACTCTGCGTCTCACAAAGACACGGCAGTTGGAACCAGAAATCTCAAATTTGGACTCATCAGACCACAGGACAGATTTCCACCAGTCTAATGTTCATTTCTTGGCCCAAGCAAGTCTCTTCTTATTATTGGTGTTCTTTAGTTGTGTTTTATTTGCATCTATACGACCATGAAGGCCTGATTCATGCAGTCTCCTCTGAACAGATGATGTTGAGATGGGTCTATTACTTGAACTCTGTGAAGCATTTATTTGGGCTGCCATCTGAGGTAACTCTGGGCCTTTCTTTCCTGTGGCAGTCCTCATGAGAGCCAGTTTCATCATAGTGCTTGATGGTTTTTGCGACTGCACTTGAAGAAACTTTCAAAGTTCTTGAAATGTTCCGTATTAACTGACCTTCATGTCTTAAAGTAATGATGGACTGCCGTTTGTCTTTGGCTATTTGAACTGATCTTGGCATAATATGGACTCGGTCCTTTAACACATAGGGCTATCTTCTGTATACCACCCCTACCTTGTCCTAACACAGCTGATTGGCTCGAACACATTTAGAAGGAAATAAATTCCACAAATTAACTTTTAACAAGCCACACCTGTTAATTGAAATCCATTCCTGGTGACTTCCTCATGAAGCTGGTTGAGGGAATGCCTAAAGTGTGCCAAGATGTCATCAAGGGTGGATACTTTGAAGAATCTCAAATATAAAATATATTTTGATTTGTTTAACACTTTTTTGGAAACTACATTTAAAATATATATATATATTTAACCTTTATTTATACAAGCATTTCTCATTGAGATTGAGAACATCTCTTTTCAAGAGAGACAAAACAGCTTACATACACTAACACAACATTAAACAAAACTATAAACACACATACAGTACATCAATTACATATTACGTTAAAAACACGAATGTCGAATGACACGAATGACAAAAAAAAACGCTGTCCTAAAGACAATTACACTCTTCTGTGATATATACAATAGATCAAGTGTTTAAACTCCACCAACGGAACTAGATCATCAAATGTTTTAAATGTTCAGGAGATAATTCATGATTCCATATGTGTTTAATTCATAGTTTTGATGTAGAAAATAGTAAAAATAACAAAAAAAAACTTGAAAGAGTAGGTGTGTCTAAACTATTGACTGGTGCTGTACATTTCAATCCATTAAGACCCAAACAGCGAAGCTTGAAATGGTAAGTTGTCCCAGTATCATAATGATACAAAATATTGCATACAATTTCATTGTAATTTGAACAGCAAATACTGTTGTCAATGTGCTGGAACAGGTATTGATTTGAGGAAAGCTACTGTGTGGTGGTAAGGGGTCTTATATAGAAGTGCATGTGAATATGGGCTTCTTGTGTTCCGACGTGCAGCAAATTCATTCCACCATTTTGGAATATTTCTGCAGAAACACCCCCAGTTACTCTCTGGACAGACCCTCTTTCGTTGTTGTTGATGAGGGAGGGAGGGAGGGAGGAATGGGGGGGTTGGGGCGGTTGGGGGGGGGGGTTGGCTCAATCTGAAGTTGTTGCATGCCACCTTCCAGGTCTTTTCCAGAGCCTTCTGTTATTTTGTAGTTTTTTTTATTCATTTTACAGTCAAAAGAATATCCAAGGAATGTGCCAGGAAACCCAACAAGAAAATGTGTAGAAAAGGAGGTATGTAAGACAGACAACACGGTGGGAGTGGAAGAGAACGAGAGAGGAGAGAGAATGCCTCCTCTCTAAAGCCAGATATCAGCACCTATCAACCCTCAAATCAAACGGTTAATTGGGGATGAGCAGTTGACCTACAGTTCTCATTAACCTGGACGCGTGTGTGTGTGTGTGTGTGTGTGTGTGTGTGTGTGTGTGTGTGTGTGTGTGTGTGTGTGTGTGTGTGTGTGTGTGTGTGTGTGTGTGTGTGTGTGTGTGTGCGTGCGTGCGTGCGTGTGCGTGTGTTTGTGTGTGTGTGTGTGTGCGTCTGCGTGCATTAAGTTGTCGGGAATTCCCCCTGTAACATTAAGTCCCTAAAGATTGAATGCTTTGCATGTATTTGTCATCAATAGGTTTGATTTGTATATGAAAGCACTGTATTGTATGTATTTTATTTAACACGCAACTTAATTGTTTATCAAAACCAATTCAAACATGACAATGTGGATAGAATTGGTGCAACAAGTCAGTAATTGACTTCCAGGCTAAATCACGACGACAAACAGATCAATTCTTCTGAATGGGAATAACAAGGCTGATTCAATCAGAAGCAGAACTGCCAATTTAAAGTCATGTAACACAAATCAGAGTTAAAGGGGCAATCTGTGATTGGTACATCCTTTTTTTCTGACTTAAATCAAATAAATTGTTATTTTTTTCTTCTAATCCTGGATTGCCCCTTTAAAGTTATGTAAAACTAAATCAGGGTTGGAATGAGAGGAACTTCAGTCATTTTTGTGTATTCTCTGATCGAACATAAAGAATTATTGCAAGAATTTGTCAAAGGAGACAGGAAAATAAATAATTTGAGGCTGTTGATTACATCTTCACACAACAGTCGAGGAATGCATTCCAAATGCCACTCTAGTCCCTACATAGTGGACTACAGGGTCAATAGGGTGCTATTTGGGATGTAACAAGTTCTGTCTGGAAATCATAACTCACAACAAGCAAATATTCTCCTGCAGAGAGAAAGATGCATCACCGTGTTGAGATAGATTGGATTAGAGTCATTACACCTCTTGGGATTCATACAAACTTTGATATTACTTTCAATACAGCGAATGAATGGATACAAACCATTGTCAATATACTGTAACTATTATTTGCCTTTTTCTGCGACAACAGTAAGTTCTGTACTGTCATTTCCAGGAGCAACAGGTAAAGTCATTGTTTTAATCACAGCAAAAAGGCCACGAATCTCATATTTGCCAAAAGCCAGTTAATTGACCTATAAACATTGTCATTATCAGAAGCCTTAATATTAAAGCTCATATTGAACCTAAATTTAACGTTCTGTTAGTTTAAGCAGTCGGAAATCTCAGACACGTTACGTTTGAAGCTCAGCAATTAACCTCGCCTTGTGATCTTGCAGACGCACACACACACACACACACACACACACACACACACACACACACACGCACACACGCACACACGCACACACACACACACACACACACACACACACACACACACACACACACACACACACACACAGTCCCGTTCACTTTAGTAAACCAATTTAGTTTGAGACAGACGGAGCCCCCCCAGGCGTTTCTGAATTAGTCCCAGTAGTAGAATACACACAGAAATATCCCTTTAATATTCAACCTCCACTTGGAAACATTTTCAATTAACTTCCTCATGTTTCGTAATGAGGAAATGGTTTATCATATGTTTGCTATGTTGCTTTTGTGACATATGATTGTGCTGAAGGGGTGACTGTGAATGTGTCTTAAATGGCACCCTATTCCCTATATAGTGCACTACTTTTGATCATGGTCCATAGGGCTCTTGTCAAAAGTAGTGCACTATGTAGGGAACGGTGTGATTTGGGACGTGCTTAGTGTGTTCCATGGCCTCTCAGCTCAACACTAGAGCTGTAATTGTCTAGCTCATTGAAATGGAAAGGGTTGCTGGGACAGTTTAAATTGTATTCTGAAATGTTTCATTTGGAATAACTTTGGTCTTCCTTGAAGTGTGTTATCTAATGCATGGATATACAGCATTGATTATTATGTTGTGCTACAGTATGTTGAAAGCTTCTCGTGATGCGAACTTCGGTAAACTTCAGCAAGTATGTTAATGAAATAATTGGATCTAGTCATGATTCTGCTCTAGAAGGAGTGTAAGGATAGTCACCATCAAATCAGGTCATTCCTTTTACAACAATGGGATTCTAGAATGACATGATAATCCATGCAGTACATTCTAGAGTGACATGATAATCCATGCAGTACATTCTAGAGTGACATGATAATCCATGCAGTACATTCTAGAGTGACATGATAATCCATGCAGTACATTCTAGAGTGACATGATAATCCATGCAGTACATTCTAGAGTGACATGATAATCCATGCAGTACATTCTAGAGTGACATGATAATCCATGCAGTACATTCTAGAGTGACATGATAATCCATGCAGTACATTCTAGAGTGACATGATAGTCCATGTACTACATTTCTACAATAGTACAGAACATGTTGATTGTGCGTTTCAGTTTCTGTCCCTCCTGTTACTTTCTTCGTAATTGTAGAGTAATATGTGTCAGTTGTGTGTGAAGTTATGGACTCCATTGAAACACCTCTAACAGTTAGACCTTTATATTGGAACAGAGTCATACACCCACCAGGGATCTGTTGGTACAGTATCTACAAACCCTTTAATTATAACAGCTATATTGTGAAGCTCCAATCTCTTCATGAACATGGATCCTCAAGAGGTACACTGATTAATTCTGAGGAAGAAGCGTGGCATTCGGCTTGCGATACAATGGTTGTATGATTGTTGCCAAGCAACAATAAGCAGTCGTGATAGGAGCGCGTCATGCCTTTGTCTTGTTTGTCAGCACTCAATTGAATGATTTCAGGTCCAGTTCAGCATCCCTAGACAATGATGTGAGGAGAAAAGTTCAGGTACCATTACAATGAAATTACATAAGGCTACATACTATATACTGAAGGAGCCAAACTATACCAACAGAGAGAAGGCTATAGTATGATGACACCGCTCAACAAGTATAACGACACAAGGCGAGACACCGCTCAACAAGTATAACGACACAAGGCGAGACGCCGCTCAACAAGTATAACGACACAAGGCGAGATGCCGCTCAACAAGTATAACGACACAAGGCGAGACACCGCTCAACAAGTATAACGACACAAGGCAAGACACCGCTCAACAAGTATAACGACACAAGGCGAGACGCCGCTCAACAAGTATAACGACACAAGGCGAGACACCGCTCAACAAGTATAACGACACAAGGCGAAACACCGCTCAACAAGTATAACGACACAAGGCGAGACACCGCTCAACAAGTATAACGACACAAGGCGAGACACCGCTCAACAAGTATAACGACACAAGGCGAGACACCGCTCAACAAGTATAACGACACAAGGCGAGACGCCGCTCAACAAGTATAACGACACAAGGCGAGACACCGCTCAACAAGTATAACGACACAAGGCGAGACACCGCTCAACAAGTATAACGACACAAGGCAAGACACCGCTCAACAAGTATAACGACACAAGGCGAGACACCGCTCAACAAGTATAACGACACAAGGCGAGACACCGCTCAACAAGTATAACGACACAAGGCGAGACACCGCTCAACAAGTATAACGACACAAGGCGAGACACCGCTCAACAAGTATAACGACACAAGGCGAGACACCGCTCAACAAGTATAACGACACAAGGCAAGACACCGCTCAACAAGTATAACGACACAAGGCGAGACACCGCTCAACAAGTATAACGACACAAGGCGAGACACCGCTCAACAAGTGTAACGACACAAGGCGAGACACCGCTCAACAAGTATAACGACACAAGGCGAGACACCGCTCAACAAGTATAACGACACAAGGCGAGACACCGCTCAACAAGTATAACGACACAAGGCGAGACACCGCTCAACAAGTATAACGACACAAGGCGAGACACCGCTCAACAAGTATAACGACACAAGGCGAGACACCGCTCAACAAGTATAACGACACAAGGCGAGACCCAGATGCAGAAAAGGGAGATTGTAGAATTGTGGAACTCGCACTTCTCGTCTTTCACAAATAGTTGGTTCTCCAGGAGGAGCTGAAGGACTTGTCGAACATGGAGGATGTGTTCTTGGGCAGAACAGGGGGAAAAAAACAAGATTACGTAGAGGTAGATGAACACGAAATGATTTAACATGTCCCGGAGCACATCGTTTACCAGGGCCTGGAAGACAGCCCATTGGTGAGACCAAACGGCATGACCAGGTACTTATAATGTCCACTGGCAGTGTTGAAAGCGGTCTTCCACTCATCTCCTTCGCGTAACCAAATTAGGTGGTAGGCATTCCGAAGGTCCAGCTTGGAAAAGAAAGCAGACCACTGGATAGGTTCGAAAGCGGAGGAGAGGGGAGGAGTGTTAGGGGTAACGATTCTTGATCGTTATGTCATTAAGTAGTCAATGCACGGATGCAGGGTCTAATCCTTTTCCACAAAAAAAACCCTGCGCCGGCAGGGGATGCAAACGGATGAATGCTCCCAGCATCCAGAGAGTCCTCAATATACTCCTGGCCTTCGTCGCCGGGCCGGATAGAGAATATAGCCGACCACAAGGCGATGTGGTGCCTGGGAGAAGGTCAATGGCACAATTGTAGGGACGATCCAGGGGAAAAGAAGTAGCTGTACCTTGCTGAAGACCTCCAAGAGGTCATGGTACCTTGGGGGGACGTCAGAGAAATCCAAGGCTTTGCTTCAGCCCTGAGGAGGATGTCTCAGGAATGCTGAGCTGCTTTATCCTCTCTGGGATATGTGGGACGGTAGCGTCCCACCTCGCCAACAGCCAGTGAAATTGCAAGGTGCCAAATTCAAAACAACAAAAATCTCATAATTAAAATTCCTCTAGCATACAAGTATTTTCAAGGTAAAATTATCCTTAATTCAGCCACAGTGTCTGCAAAAATGCTTTACAGTGAAAGCACCACAAACGATTATGTTAGGTCACCACCAACTCACAGAAAAACTCAGCCATTTTTCCAGCCAAAGAGAGGAGTCACAAAAAGCACAAATAGATTATCCAGAAATCTAGTGGACCCTCATTAGCATATTGTTTGATTGAGTAGAAATCAGCTAATGGCATATCTGAGCAGACAGTATCCCCAAAGTGTTGCTTGAGAACACTGAACACTGCCTTAACATCTGTGACAACAAGGTTGTTACGCATCCAGACTTTGGTCACATCCCGTGCCCTCCCCATGAGCCTAGACATCACCTCCCCAACATTCTCAGACCCAGTGTAACCCCTCTTCTCTAGGTAGACTCCCATTAGCTCCTCCCACTCCAGGACAGATTACTTATCTGAGCCATCACCCCTAAAGAAAGGTGGAGCACTAACCTCTGACTTCACAACCAGATTCCGTTTGGACGCATGAATAAAAGTTGACCCACATTGCTTAGGCAGGGGAAACTGCTGGGGTTGGTGAGGGGCACGGGCAGGAGAAAGACTTGAAGTCCCAGGCTGCAGTAAACTCGCTCTGATAGGTTCTCCTATCTCTGAACCAATCTGCTTAATAAGGTCACTAAGCTGACTCGGCGGTGTCCCATTATTACTGAGGACTGGGGATGATGGTACATCAAGAGACAGAGGTGGGATACCCTGGTCAGGTGGAGTAAACAGCCTACCCCTCCCAGTGCTTGTAAACTCAGGACTAGCAAACACTCTACTCCCAGGAGCTGACTGTACAAATGGTGTAAATGCAAGGACACCCCTCCCTCTACCCACACTAACATCCCCAGCATAACTCATCTTATGGACTTGAGAATCTTCCATGGCTCAATAGAGCACTAAAATACAATGTAATTTACTGCAGACAAATACAAAAAAATGCAATAAACAAATTCCCTCAAAACATGCAAATAAACACCAATACCCTTATCTAGTGAATATGCTACTTTCACCTTCACTATTTACAGTATACATTCACTTATAGCAAACCATCAACAAGTGTGCATGCGCAAATCGCGCATCTCATCCACATGCACGGTCGTCGGCTTGAGCTGACCAGTTGGCAGGTCGCGGCATCAGTTTGTAGTGTGGTTCGTTCTGCGTTGTGTACTTTTAATTAGGACGCTGCCACAACTGAAGGTCTGCTAGTTGAATTATTTTTATTTGTCCTGCACACAAAGAGACAACACACATGATGTTAACCCTTGGCACAGTCACAGCTCTCATGCACCTCGCTAGCCGAAGGTCAGGCAAAAGAGAACAATAAGGGGGTACGGAAATATTTTGGACCAAACCAAAATATACAAAACTTTTACAATCACATGTATGTACAATATTGATACATATGCAGACTAATAATATGCATATATTAGCATCTGGGACAGAGTAGCAGCTAGTTTACTCTGGGCACCTTATTCATCCAAGCTACTCCATACTGCCTACCCAGTCACCAAGAAGTTAAGGAAATGACAGAACGGACTCCATCCCAGGATTGAAAACGTGCTCCAGTCAATAATGGGGATGTGCTTTTGGAGCCAAGAAAATCCCAAAACATGGGGGGAAATCAATGATGAGATGCTGTATTGATCAACTGTGATTTCCTGATACCCGCAGATTAACGGGAACAATGCTGTGGGTAACTCTTCCAATGGATCGGCCATCCAGTGCTCGAATGTCCATGGAAACAGAGATGAGTCACACCCATGTCACACCCTGACCATAGAGAGCCAATTTTTATTCTCTATTTTGGTTAAGTCGGGGTGTGACTAGGGTGGGTGATCTAGTGTATTTATATCTATGTTGGCCTGGCATGGTTCCCAATCAGAGGCAGCTGTTTATCGTTGTCTCTGATTGGGGATCATATTTAGGCAGCCATATTCCCCACTGTGTTTTGTGGGATATGGTTTTGAGTTAGTGCATGTAGCACCTCTGATGTTACGGTTAGTTGTTGGTTTCCTTTTGTTTTTGTAAGTTTCACTAAAATTAAGATGTGGAACTCAGAGCACGCTGCACCTTGGTCCGTCTCTCCACACAGCCGTGACAGTCCATAATACTCTCATCTGCCCCAGAGTCAATGAGAACCCAGTGAGACTTAGACAGGTCTCCCCACAGCAGGATCACATAAAAAGGGAGTGTGGGTAATGGCTAACAAGAGTACTTATACATACTAAAGAAATAGGCATCTTAACAGTGCAGGTCCTTCAGCCCCATAGTACAGACAATAATTGGAGCTCACCCTACGTGACCGTTCCCTAGGCGATAATCTAGCTCTGCCCAGTTGCATAGATTTAGGAGTAACAGACTCACCCGTTGCATATGTTTCTCGAGGGAGCTTGGGTGGCTTCAGTTCTTCTCAGAAATGCACACTTCTCGAGGGAGCTCGGGTGGCTTCAGTTCTTCTCAGAAATGCACACTTCTCGAGGGAGCTCGGGTGGCTTCAGTTCTTCTCAGAAATGCACACTTCTCGAGGGAGCTCGGGTGACTTCAGTTCGTCTCAGAAATGCACACTTCTCGAGGGTGCTCGGGTGACTTCAGTTCTTCTCAGAAATGCACACTTCTCAAGGGAGCTCGGATGGCTTCAGTTCTTCTCAGAAATGCACACTTCTCGATGGAGCTCGGGTGACTTCAGTTCTTCTCAGAAATGCACACTTCTCGAGGGAGCTCGGGTGGCTTCAGTTCTTCTCAGAAATGCACACTTCTCGAGGGAGCTCGGGTGGCTTCAGTTCTTCTCAGAAATGCACACTTCTCGAGGGAGCTCGGGTGACTTCAGTTCGTCTCAGAAATGCACACTTCTCGAGGGAGCTCGGGTGACTTCAGTTCTTCTCAGAAATGCACACTTCTCAAGGGAGCTCGGGTGGTTTCAGTTCTTCTCAGAAATGCACACTCCGGCGTTCTCATAATCAAGGTCCAATGGTAACTCCTGAGCTGCGAGCTCGTCTTTTATTTCCTCTGACAGTCCGTGAAGGAAGGTATCAAGGCACTCTCGGTGGCCAATGTGTGAAAATCTACCTCGTAGTCTGCCACACTACGGGAGTTCTGATGTACCTTCAGAAGTTTTCGGGACGTCTTTCTCCCGGGCACCGGAGTATCGAATACCTTCCTCACCTCCCCAATGAAATATTCCAGGTTATGGCAAACGGCAGATTTTTGCTCCCAGACAGCCATCGCCCAGGAGAGCGCCCTTCCGGACATTTGCGTAATTAGATACGCTATCTTCGATCGATCCGAAGGGAATGAAGATGGCTGAAGCTCAAAAATGAGGGAGCATTGGGAAAGAAACGCCTGCCAGGTTCCAGGATCCCCAGCATATCGCTCCGGAGGTGGTAAGCGGGGTTCTCGGGAGCTGGGGTAGGTTGAACAAACCCACTACTAATAGAGAAGCTACTGAGTGGCTGGGAGGTCTCAGATGTTAACACCTTGAGCCCCAGGTCGTGGTGTTCCGCCAGAGGTCAGAACCCCTTCATCAGGTTTTGAAGTAGCTCATCCTGTCTCTTAATGGTGACTCCTCCTGTCTCTTAATGGTGGCTCCTCCTGTCTCTTAATGGTGGCTCCTCCTGTCTCTTAATGGTAGCTCCTCCTGTCTCTTAATGGTGGCTCCTCCTGTCTCTTAATGGTAGCTCCTCCTGTCTCTTAATGGTGGCTCCTCCTGTCTCTTAATGGTGGCTCCTCCTGTCTCTTAATGGTGGCTCCTCCTGTCTCTTAATGGTGGCTCCTCCTGTCTCTTAATGGTGGCTCCTCCTGTCTCTTAATGGTAGCTCCTCCTGTCTCTTAATGGTGGCTCCTCCTGTCTCTTAATGGTAGCTCCTCCTGTCTCTTAATGGTGGCTCCTCCTGTCTCTTAATGGTGGCTCCTCCTGTCTCTTAATGGTGGCTCCTCCTGTCTCTTAATGGTAGCTCCTCCTGTCTCTTAATGGTGGCTCCTCCTGTCTCTTAATGGTGGCTCCTCCTGTCTCTTAATGGTGGCTCCTCCTGTCTCTTAATGGTGGCTCCTCCTGTCTCTTAATGGTGACTCCCAGCAGGGAGACAGAGTGATGGAGCTGGTCCAAGTCTGCTGTGTCAGTCATGGCCGGTTCGTACTATAACGACACACGGCGAGACCCAGATGCAGACACGGGAGGCAGATGGTTTGAGCTCTATTATAGTTCAAGTGGTAGGCAAAAGGCAGGTCGGGGACAGGCAACAGTTCATACCCAGGTCAGAGTCCAAAACGGTGCAGATCTGCAGGCAGGCACGAGGTCAGGGGAAAACAGAACGGTCAGGCAGGCGGGCTCAGAGTCAGGACAGGCAAGGGTCAGAACCAGGAGGACAAGAAAAAAAACAGAGACTGGGAAAAAACAGGAGCTAGGAGAAAACTGCTGGTTGACTTGGCAAACAAGATGAACTGGCACAGACAGGAAACACAGGTATAAATACACAGGGGATAATGGGGAAGATGGGCGACACCTGGAGGGGGGTGGAGACAAACACAAAGACAGGTGAAACAGATCAGGGTGTGACAACACTGGCACAAACTGTCCATCACTACACACAAAGCATGATATTGTTTTCTTTTTGTTCAGAATCCTCAAGCGCCATTGGAGCTATTTTAAGAAAAGCTGCTGAAACTCCTGCTGTATTATTCAGACTGTGCAGTGACCTGCCTATTATAGACAGAGAAAACCTCACCACCCACTGTGAAGAAAGACCTGTCTGTCTTAGCCCAGAATATGAAGAGGAGAGAGATTCATACAGACAGAGATACAGAGTGAAAGAGAGAGAGAGATAGAGAGATAGAGAGATTCATACAGACAGAGATACAGAGAGAAAGAGAGAGAGAGAGAGAGAGAGAGAGAGAGATTCATACAGACAGAGATACAGAGTGAAAGAGAGAGAGAGAGAAAGAGAGAACCCAATGAGCACAGACTTCTATTCCACGTTGGGTGAACATAATTTATTTGAAAGGAATTGGAAACAACGTTGATTCAACCAGTGTATGTCCAGTGGGAAGGATTCAAACCGATCGAGAAAAAGACAGAGAGATAAAAGGCCTTGGAAAGTGGAGAACTGTACAATACCCTGTCTCTATGTCTCACCAGTCCTGGTCAGACAGTCCCAGGGTACAGAGACCACTGTCTCTATGTCTCACCAGACCTGGTCAGACAGACCCAGACTACAGAGACCACTGTCTCTATGTCTCACCAGTCCTGGTCAGACAGACCCAGACTACAGAGACCACTGTCTCTATGTCTCACCAGATGAGGACACTGACCAGCCAACAGAGAAGTGTTGATTATCTTATTATCTTATATTATCATCTCTGTCAGTCGTACACATTTAGAGAGTGTGTGTGTGTGTGTGTGTGTGTGTGTGTGTGTGTGTGTGTGTGTGTGTGTGTGTGTGTGTGTGTGTGTGTGTGTGTGTGTGTGTGTGTGTGTGTGTGTGTGTGTGTGTGTTTGCAGTAGCCATACATTAGTATTAATATTCATTATATATAGCCTCAGAGAGAGAGAGATAGAGCCCTCTCATCTTCTCTCTCCCTGTCCGAGTACCTGAACCGAGGAGAGGTTTAATGAGGGGCAGAGACAACTATCCATAGCGTCAGTCAACTCTTCTATTCCCTACTCGACCGACCGATGGGCGGACGGACGGACGGACGTACGGACGGACAGACAGACAGACAGACAGACACAGGTTGACTTTGCTCTGTAATTTCAGACAGACAGACGTACGGACGGACGGACGGACGGACGGACGGACGGACGGACGGACGGACGGACGGACGGACGGACGGACGGACGGACAGACAGACAGACAGACAGACAGACAGACAGACAGACAGACAGACAGACAGACAGACAGACAGACAGACAGGTTGACTTTGCTTTGTGATTTCAGACAGACAGACAGACAGACAGGTTGGCTTCGCTTTGTGATTTAAGACAGACAGACAGATAGACAGACAGACAGACAGGTTGACTTTGCTTTGTGATTTCAGACAGACAGACAGACAGACAGGTTGACTTCGCTTTGTGATTTAAGACAGACAGACAGATAGACAGACAGACAGACAGACAGACAGACAGACAGACAGACAGACAGACGGACAGACGGACGGACAGACAGACAGACAGACAGACAGACAGGTTGACTTTGCTTTGTGATTTCAGACAGACAGACAGACAGACAGACAGACAGACAGACAGACAGACAGACAGACAGACAGACAGACGGACAGACGGACAGACGGACGGACAGACAGACAGACAGACAGACAGACAGGTTGACTTTGCTTTGTGATTTCAGACAGACAGACAGACAGACAGGTTGACTTCGCTTTGTGATTTAAGACAGACAGACAGATAGACAGACAGACAGACAGGTTGACTTTGCTTTGTGATTTCAGACAGACAGACAGACAGACAGACAGACAGACAGACAGACAGACAGACAGGTTGATTTTGCTTTGTGATTTCAGACAGACAGACAGACAGACAGACAGACAGACAGACAGGTTGACTTTGCTTTGTGATTTCAGACAGACCCTGATGAGGGTTACTCTGAGAAAGACGTGAACCTTAACAGACATCTATTAAGAACCAAGGCGCCTTTTGATGAGGTCATCACTGTGATTGTGTGAGTATAATCAGGAAGTTTAAACCTATGTTATTTGCATATCCTCTGGTGCTGTGTTCATCTCCAATGACAACTCATTCCCCTATATGGTGCTCTACCACTAGCTGTTTATTATAAAGGTATTATAAAGGTGCAGTTAAAGGCAGTTCCGACGTGAGTAGCCAGCAGTGCAGGTGAGCTCTGAAATAGATCTGCCATGGAGTTAACTGTTCTCCAGACGGTGTCAGAGATGACTGAGAGGCATACAGGGCACATTAGCCTCTCTGCCCTTTGAGTTTAACCTCCTTCATCAGACAGGTTGAGACAAGTGGAGAGAAAAATCATTTTCAAGTCCTGTTCTTGATTGTCGGGCCACTCGACTGCCATTCCCATGCAGATGCTCTTACTGACAGCTCTGCCTTGTAACAGTGCTGCCATTCTCTAGCTGATTGCCGTTAAAGGCCTCAAACCTGTCACTAGATTATACCAGTCACATGGAGAGAGAAATGGAGAGAGAGATAGAGAGAGGGAGTGAAGGAGAGAGAGGGAGTGAAGGAGAGAGCGAGAGGGAGTGAAGGAGAACGAGAGGGAGTGAAGGAGAACGAAAGGGAGTGAAGGAGAGAGAGAGGGAGTGAAGGAGAGAGAGAGAGGGAGTGAAGGAGAGAGAGAGGGAGTGAAGGAGAGAGAGAGAGGGAGTGAAGGAGAACGAGAGGGAGTGAAGGAGAGAGAGGGAGTGAAGGAGAGAGAGGGAGTGAAGAAGAGAGCGAGAGGGAGTGAAGGAGGGAGAGGGGGAGTGAAGGAGAGAGAGAGGGAGTGAAGGAGAGAGAGAGAGGGAGTGAAGGAGAGAGAGAGGGAGTAAAGGAGAGAGAGAGGGAGCATTTTTTAATAATACTTTTTTTGTGTTTATTTCACTTTTGTTTATTATCTATTTCACTTGCTTTGACAATGTTAACATATGCTTCCCATGCCAATAAAGCCCTGAAATTGAAATTGAATTGAATTGAGAGAAAGAGAGAGAAGGCCACTGACCTGGGTTTGCCACAGAGCTATGAAAACTACAAAAGAGGCCCAATCCCCATTAGACTTTGTCTGGGGCATGGCCGACAGTAACTCAGCGTGATAATCCCTTTGGCTGGCCCTCTCACACTCAACCCTGCCTGGAGAGAGAGAGAGGGGGGGTAGGTGTAGAGAGAGAGAGAGAGGAAGAGAGAGAGAGAGGAAGAGAGAGAGAGAGAGAGAGGAAGAGAGAGAGAGAGAGAGAGAGAGACAGAGAGGAGGAGGAGACTGCGTGCCATGCAGAATAAGAAGAAGAATAAGAAAAAGAGGATGTCCCCTCTGATGAGGTTGTATAGGGGAGAGGATGTCCCCTCTCCCCTGGTCTGATGAGGTTGTATAGGGGAGAGGATGTCCCCTCTCCCCTGGTCTGATGAGGTTGTATAGGGGAGAGGATGTCCCCTCTCCCCTGGTCTGATGAGGTTGTATAGTGGAGAGGATGTCCCCTCTCCCCTGTTCTGATGAGGTTGTTTAGAGGAACGGATGTCCCCTCTCCCCTGTTCTGATGAGGTTGTATAGGGGAACGGATGTCCCCTCTCCCCTGTTCTGATGAGGTTGTTTAGGGGAGAGGATGTCCCCTCTCCCCTGTTCTGATGAGGTTGTTTAGGGGAGAGGATGTCCCCTCTCCCCTGTTCTGATGAGGTTGTATAGGGGAGAGGATGTCCCCTCTCCCCTGGTCTGATGAGGTTGTATAGTGGAGAGGATGTCCCCTCTCCCCTGTTCTGATGAGGTTGTTTAGGGGAACGGATGTCCCCTCTCCCCTGTTCTGATGAGGTTGTTTAGGGGAGAGGATGTCCCCTCTCCCCTGTTCTGATGAGGTTGTATAGGGGAGAGGATGTCCCCTCTCCCCTGGTCTGATGAGGTTGTTTAGGGGAGAGGATGTCCCCTCTCCCCTGGTCTGATGAGGTTGTTTAGGGGAGAGGATGTCCCCTCTCCCCTGTTCTGATGAGGTTGTATAGGGGAGAGGATGTCCCCTCTCCCCTGTTCTGATGAGGTTGTATAGGGGAGAGGATGTCCCCTCTCCCCTGTTCTGATGAGGTTGTATAGGGGAGAGGATGTCCCCTCTCCCCTGTTCTGATGAGGTTGTTTAGGGGAGAGGATGTCCCCTCTCCCCTGTTCTGATGAGGTTGTATAGGGGAGAGGATGTCCCCTCTCCCCTGTTCTGATGAGGTTGTTTAGGGGAGAGGATGTCCCCTCTCCCCTGGTCTGATGAGGTTGTTTAGGGGAGAGGATGTCCCCTCTCCCCTGGTCTGATGAGGTTGTATAGGGGAGAGGATGTCCCCTCTCCCCTGTTCTGATGAGGTTGTATAGTGGAGAGGATGTCCCCTCTCCCCTGGTCAGATGAGGTTGTATAGGGAAACGGATGTCCCCTCTCCCCTGTTCTGATGAGGTTGTACAGGGGAGAGGATGTCCCCTCTCCCCTGGTCTGATGAGGTTGTATAGGGGAGAGGATGTCCCCTCTCCCCTGGTCAGATGAGGTTGTATAGGGGAGAGGATGTCCCCTCTCCCCTGGTCTGATGAGGTTGTATAGGGGAGAGGATGTCCCCTCTCCCCTGTTCTGATGAGGTTGAATAGTGGAGAGGATGTCCACTCCCCCTGGTCTGATGAGGTTGTATTTGGAAGAGGATGTCCCCTTTCCCCTTGTCTGATGAGGTTGTATAGTGGAGAGGATGTCCCCTCTCCCCTGTTCTGATGAGGTTGTATAGTGGAGAGGGTGTCCCCTCTCCCCTGTTCTGATGAGGTTGTATAGGGGAACGGATGTCCCCTCTCCCCTGTTCTGATGAGGTTGTATAGGGGAACGGATGTCCCCTCTCCCCTGTTCTGATGAGGTTGTATATTGGAGAGGATGTCCCCTCTCCCCTGTTCTGATGAGGTTGTATAGGGGAACGGATGTCCCCTCTCCCCTGTTCTGATGAGGTTGTTTAGGGGAGAGGATGTCCCCTTTCCCCTGTTCTGATGAGGTTGTTTAGGGGAGAGGATGTCCCCTCTCCCCTGTTCTGATGAGGTTGTATAGGGGAGAGGATGTCCCCTCTCCCCTGTTCTGATGAGGTTGTATAGGGGAGAGGATGTCCCCTCTCCCCTGTTCTGATGAGGTTGTATAGGGGAGAGGATGTCCCCTCTCCCCTGTTCTGATGAGGTTGTTTAGGGGAGAGGATGTCCCCTCTCCCCTGTTCTGATGAGGTTGTATATGGGAGAGGATGTCCCCTCTCCCCTGTTCTGATGAGGTTGTTTAGGGGAGAGGATGTCCCCTCTCCCCTGGTCTGATGAGGTTGTTTAGGGGAGAGGATGTCCCCTCTCCCCTGGTCTGATGAGGTTGTATAGGGGAGAGGATGTCCCCTCTCCCCTGTTCTGATGAGGTTGTATAGTGGAGAGGATGTCCCCTCTCCCCTGGTCAGATGAGGTTGTATAGGGGAACGGATGTCCCCTCTCCCCTGTTCTGATGAGGTTGTACAGGGGAGAGGATGTCCCCTCTCCCCTGGTCTGATGAGGTTGT
Organism: Oncorhynchus clarkii lewisi; assembly: GCF_045791955.1. Classification (NCBI taxonomy): domain Eukaryota; kingdom Metazoa; phylum Chordata; class Actinopteri; order Salmoniformes; family Salmonidae; genus Oncorhynchus; species Oncorhynchus clarkii. The sequence continues at coordinate 32,448,811 of NC_092160.1, read as the reverse complement.
ATAGGGGAGAGGATGTCCCCTCTCCCCTGGTCAGATGAGGTTGTATAGGGGAGAGGATGTCCCCTCTCCCCTGTTCTGATGAGGTTGAATAGTGGAGAGGATGTCCACTCCCCCTGGTCTGATGAGGTTGTATTTGGAAGAGGATGTCCCCTTTCCCCTGGTCTGATGAGGTTGTATAGTGGAGAGGATGTCCCCTCTCCCCTGTTCTGATGAGGTTGTATAGTGGAGAGGGTGTCCCCTCTCCCCTGTTCTGATGAGGTTGTATAGGGGAACGGATGTCCCCTCTCCCCTGTTCTGATGAGGTTGTATAGGGGAACGGATGTCCCCTCTCCCCTGTTCTGATGAGGTTGTATAGGGGAACGGATGTCCCCTCTCCCCTGTTCTGATGAGGTTGTATATTGGAGAGGATGTCCCCTCTCCCCTGTTCTGATGAGGTTGTATAGGGGAGAGGATGTCCCCTCTCCCCTTGTCTGATGAGGTTGTATAGGGGAGAGGATGTCCCCTTTCCCCTGTTCTGATGAGGTTGAATAGTGGAGAGGATGTCCACTCCCCCTGGTCTGATGAGGTTGTATAGGGGAGAGGATGTCCCCTCTCCCCTTGTCTGATGAGGTTGTATAGGGGAGAGGATGTCCCCTTTCCCCTGTTCTGATGAGGTTGTATAGTGGAGAGGATGTCCCCTCTCCCCTGGTCTGATGAGGTTGAATAGTGGAGAGGATGTCCCCTCTCCCCTGTTCTGATGAGGTTGTATAGTGGAGAGGATGTCCCCTCTCTCCTGTTCTGATGAGGTTGTATAGGGGAGAGGATGTCCCCTCTCTCCTGTTCTGATGAGGTTGTATAGTGGAGAGGATGTCCCCTCTCCCCTGTTCTGATGAGGTTGTATAGTGGAGAGGATGTCCCCTCTCCCCTGGTCTGATGAGGTTGTATAGGGGAGAGGATGTCCCCTTTCCCCTGTTCTGATGAGGTTGTATAGTGGAGAGGATGTCCCCTCTCCCCTGGTCTGATGAGGTTGAATAGTGGAGAGGATGTCCCCTCTCCCCTGGTCTGATGAGGTTGTATAGTGGAGAGGATGTCCCCTCTCCCCTGGTCTGATGAGGTTGTATAGGGGAATGGATGCCCCCTCTCCCCTGGTCTGATGAGGTTGTATAGGGGAGAGGATGTATGGGGGAGTGGTTAGCCATTTCTGTTCCAATGGTCGTCTCCCAAATGGCAACCTATTCCCTACATAGTACACTACTTTTACCGGATTCCAATGGGCCATGGTCAGCCTGTGACCCTAGTTAGAGCTCTAGCCTCGGTAACCATACCAAATTGCACCCTGTCCCCTATATAGTGCATTAAAGGTAGTTGACTATATAGGGGATAGCTTGTAATTTGGGAAGCTAGCCTTAACTAGTGGCCGCCTCATTCACTCTGACTTAAGATGCAAGACACAGTTTAGGCAGGAAGCAACCATTCACAGCTCCCTGCTGCCGCGTCTATTCTCCTCTGACACACACACACACACACACACCCCGCTCCAGCAGTCAACCCAAAGCTCAGTATCTCTGTTATGGCCTTTGTTTATTCCAACCCAGAGGAAGAGAAGTTGTTGACAGACAGACAGACAGACAGACAGACAGACAGACAGACAGACAGACAGTTTGACTTTGCTCTGTGATTTCAGACAGACAGACAGACAGACAGACAGACAGACAGACAGACAGACAGACACAGGTTGACTTTGCTCTGTGATTTCAGACAGACAGACAGACAGACAGACAGACAGAAACTAAAAGGTTGAAGACCGGCTGGGTTCTCTAGTTGTAGGGCTCCCGAGAGGCGCAGCGATCTAAGGCACTGCATCTCAGTGCTAGAGGCGTCACTACAGACCCTGGTTTGATCCCGAGCAGCATCACAACTGGCCAGTCCCATAGGGTGGTGCACAGTTGGTTCAGCGTCGTCAGGGTTTGGTGAGGGTTTTGCCGGGGGGCCGTCCATCATTGTAAATATGAATTTGTTCTTAACTGACTTGCCGAGTTAAATAAATGTATACTGTTAATTTAGATTTGTTTTCACTTTATATATTAACTTTATATATTATCTACCTCACTTGCTTTGGCAATGTTAACACATGTTTCCCATGCCAATAAAGCCCTTGAATTGAATTGAATTGAATTGATAGGGGAGAGAGCGAGAGAGATAGGGGAGAGAGAGATATAGGGGAGTGAGAGAGAGAGACAGAGAGAGAGAGAGAGAGAGAGTAATACAGAGACACATAGAGAGAGAGAGAGAGAGAGAGAGAGAGGAAGAGACAGAGAGAGAGAGAGAGAGAGAGACAGAGAGAGAGAGAGAGAGAGACAGAGAGAGAGAGTAAGAGAGAGAGAGAGAGAGTAAGAGAGGGAGAGAGAGACAGAGAGAGAGACAGAGAGAGACAGAGAGAGAGAGAGAGAGACAGAGAGAGAGAGAGAGAGAGAGAGAGAGCTAAGGCAGTGTGGGTTTTGGCTGTCCTTTACATTGTGGATTACAGTTTCCTTAACCTTTACGATGCATTCTCCATCATTCTCTCTAATGTGCCCTACCCAGGGTGCTTCTTAACCTCTAGACTACAGTACACACACACACACACACACACACACACACACACACACACACACACACACACACACACACACACACACACACACACACACACAGGGAGAGAGATATTTTAGGTAGAGGAAGAGAGAGAGAGAGAGAGAGAGAGAGTGAGAGAGAGAGAGAGTAAGAGAGTAAGAGAGAGAGAGAGAGAGAGAGTAAGAGAGAGAGAGAGAGACAAAGAGAGAGAGACAGAGAGAGAGAGTAAGAGAGTAAGAGAGAGAGAGAGAGAGAGAGAGAGAGAGAGTAAGAGAGTAAGAGAGAGAGAGAGAGAGAGACAGAGAGAGAGACAGAGAGAGAGAGTAAGAGAGAGAGAAAGAGAGTGAGAGAGACAGAGAGAAAGAGAGCGAGAGAGACAGAGAGAGTAAGAGAGAGAGAGAGCAAGACAGAGAGACAGAGAGAGAGACTGAGAGACAGAGAGAAAAAGAGAGAGAGAGAGAGAGAGAGAGACAATAACAGACAGGCTGTCTGGAAGGGAGAGAGACAGTAACAGGTTGTCTGGAAGGGAGAGAGACAGTAACAGGCTGTCTAGAAGGGAGAGAGACAGTAACAGGCTGTCTAGAAGGGAGAGAGACAGTAACAGGCTGTCTAGAAGGGAGAGAGACAGTAACAGGCTGTCTAGAAGGGAGAGAGACAGATACAGGCTGTCTGGAAGGGAGAGAGACAGATACAGGCTGTCTGGAAGGGAGAGAGACAGATACAGGCTGTCTAGAAGGGAGAGAGACAGATACAGGCTGTCTAGAAGGTAGAGAGACAGATACAGGCTGTCTAGAAGGGAGAGAGACAGATACAGGCTGTCTGGAAGGGAGCGAGACAGTAACAGGCTGTCTAGAAGGGAGAGAGACAGTAACAGGCTGTCTAGAAGGGAGAGAGACAGATACAGGCTGTCTAGAAGGTAGAGAGACAGATACAGGCTGTCTAGAAGGGAGAGAGACAGATACAGGCTGTCTAGAAGGGAGAGAGACAGTAACAGGCTATCTGGAAGGGAGAGAGACAGTAACAGGCTGTCTAGAAGGGAGAGAGACAGATACAGGCTGTCTAGAAGGGAGAGAGACAGTAACAGGCTGTCTAGAAGGGAGAGAGACAGTAACAGGCTGTCTAGAAGGGAATCTGACAGGTAAGAGAAATGACCTCTTGAGGATTGGTAGAGTGAATGTAAGCGCTCTGAATTGTCAGAGACTGTAACGTGTAAAGTCCGCTTTCCCCACTGACCTTTTTCATATTTAACTCTGAGACCCATCTATTGTCAGTGAACCTTTCCTCTGCAGGAAGGGGAATGTAGTTAACATTCAGAGAGCAGGGTGTCCTATTGACTGAGCTGCAGATTCAGAGATTCAGTCTGTGGAGTTTACAGGGAGAGGAGGAAGAGTGTGTGTTACTGTGTGTGTGTGTGTGTGTGTGGCAGAAATGTCTAGAACGTGAAATCAGATGCATGCAGGCAGCCAGGCGCAAACGCACACACACACACACACACACACACACACACACACACACACACACACACACACACACACACACAGACAGTTTTGGAGCACAGAACCACATGCTCACTCAATAGTTGTCCTCAGCTCTGCCATTAAAGACCAACGAAATATGTCACAACAAGAATTACTCATACAAATCACATACAAACGTCTTCTATGAACCACATACAAACGTCTTCTATGAACCACATACAAACGTCTCATACAAATCACATACAAACGTCTTCTATGAACCACATACAAACGTCTCATACAAATCACATACAAACCTGTTCTATGAACCACATACAAACGTCTCCTATGAACCACATACAAACGTCTTCTATGAACCACATACAAACGTCTCATACAAATCACATACAAACGTCTCATATGAACCACATACAAACGTCTTCTATGAACCACATACAAACGTCTTCTATGAACCACATACAAACCTCTTCTATGAACCACATACAAACGTCTTCTATGAACCACATACAAAACCTCTTCTATGAACCACATACAAACGTCTCATATGAACCACATACAACTGTTGGGTGTTTGAAGTTCCTCTTCGATGCCTTCAGTTTTTATGTAACAAGTAAAGCCCATCAAGTGTCTCCTTTGAAAGTGATTTTCTGAAGGAGCTTGTAGGAGCCTGCTGGTTAGTTTGGCTGTCAGGGAAACATGAAGAATAGGTGTTGTGATGTATTACAGGCCCTACTGTTACTTATCGCTACTGCAGCCAGAGAATGTAATTATGTCCAAAATGGCACCCTATTCCCTATTTAGTGTACTGTATAGGGAATAGAATGTAATTTGGTACAGCCTATAATACATTATACTGACTCATGCTAACTTATTTTGGCATACTCAAGCTGCATCAAATGGAAACATCAGGGAGTCTTATGGAAACACTCAGAGTCTCATGGAAACACTCAGAGTCTTATGGAAACACTCAGAGTCTCATGGAAACACTCAGAGTCTTATGGAAACACTCAGAGTCTCATGGAAACACTCAGAGTCTCATGGAAACACTCAGAGTCTCATGGAAACACTCAGAGTCTCATGGAAACACTCAGAGTCTTATGGAAACACTCAGAGTCTCATGGAAACACTCAGAGTCTTATGGAAACACTCAGAGTCTCATGGAAACACTCAGAGTCTCATGGAAACACTCAGAGTCTCATGGAAACACTCAGAGTCTCATGGAAACACTCAGAGTCTCATGGAAACACTCAGAGTCTCATGGAAACACTCAGAGTCTCATGGAAACACTCAGTCTCATGGAAACACTCAGAGTCTCATGGAAACACTCAGTCTCATGGAAACACTCAGAGTCTCATGGAAACACTCAGAGTCTCATGGAAACACTCAGTCTCATGGAAACACTCAGAGTCTCATGGAAACACTCAGAGTCTTATGGAAACACTCAGAGTCTTGTGGAAACACTCAGAGTCTCATGGAAACACTCAGAGTCTCATGGAAACACTCAGAGTCTCATGGAAACACTCAGTCTCATGGAAACACTCAGAGTCTCATGGAAACACTCAGTCTTATGGAAACACTCAGAGTCTCATGGAAACACTCAGAGTCTCATGGAAACACTCAGAGTCTCATGGAAACACTCAGAGTCTCATGGAAACACTCAGAGTCTCATGGAAACACTCAGAGTCTCATGGAAACACTCAGAGTCTCATGGAAACACTCAGTCTCATGGAAACACTCAGAGTCTCATGGAAACACTCAGTCTCATGGAAACACTCAGAGTCTCATGGAAACACTCAGAGTCTCATGGAAACACTCAGTCTCATGGAAACACTCAGAGTCTCATGGAAACACTCAGAGTCTTATGGAAACACTCAGAGTCTTGTGGAAACACTCAGAGTCTCATGGAAACACTCAGTCTCATGGAAACACTCAGAGTCTCATGGAAACACTCAGAGTCTTATGGAAACACTCAGAGTCTTGTGGAAACACTCAGAGTCTCATGGAAACACTCAGAGTCTCATGGAAACACTCAGAGTCTCATGGAAACACTCAGAGTCATATGGAAACACTCAGGGTCTTATGGAAACACTCAGAGTCATATGGAAACACTCAGGGTCTTATGGAAACACTCAGAGTCATATGGAAACACTCAGAGTCTCATGGAAACACTCAGAGTCAAATGGAAACACTCAGAGTCATATGGAAACACTCAGGGTCTTTTGGAAACACTCAGAGTCTCATGGAAACACTCAGAGTCTCATGGAAACACTCAGAGTCTCATGGAAACACTCAGAGTCTTGTGGAAACACTCAGAGTCTCATGGAAACACTCAGAGTCTTATGGAAACACTCAGAGTCATATGGAAACACTCAGAGTCATATGGAAACACTCAGAGTCTTTTGGAAACACTCAGAGTCTTATGGAAACACTCAGAGTATTTTGGAAACACTCAGAGTCTCATGGAAACCCTCAGAGTCTTTTGGAAACACTCAGAGTTATGGAAACAATCAGAGTCTTATGGAAACATTCAGAGTCTTGTGGAAACAATCAGAGTCTCATGGAAACACTCAGAGTCTTGTGGAAACACTCAGAGTCTCATGGAAACACTCAGAGTCTTATGTTGGCTGGTAGTTGGATAAGGCATGTTTGAAATTCTTACTGCAGTTTAAACACATGACACACACACACGCACACGCACACGCACGCACGCACGCACACACACACACACACACACACACACACAGTCTGGCTCCAAGACAACAGGATAGGAAGTGACAGTGTTTCCTTAATGACACCTGCCACCCATGTCATACCTGTCTGTAATACTATCACTCACTACAACATTCACTGATACACACCTACCTACACCTGTGGCTCTCTGTCTAAGCATTGACGATTCATAGCACATCTGCTAAACAAGTGTTTGTGTGATTTCATCAAAGTAGAAGTGAATCCAGCATTTTGATTCCATAGTGCCAGTGACACCAGTGGTGTGTGACTCTGTGCCAGTCTACCCTCAATAACGCTGTTGTTACATGAGGAGGTTTTTATACAAACGGATCTTCTTGTTTGATATCATACACTGCATGACAACAAGTATGTGGACACCTGCTCTTCTTAAAACCCACATTAATATGGAGTCGAACACCTCGTTGTTGCTGTAACAACCTCCACTCTTCTGGGAAGGCTTTCCACTAGATGTTGGAACATTGCTGCTATAACAGCCTCCACTCTTCTGGAAAGGCTTTCCACTAGATGTTGGAACATTGCTGCTATAACAACCTCCACTCTTCTGGGAAGGCTTTCCACTAGATGTTGGAACATTGATGCTATAACAACATCTACTCTTCTGGGAAGGCTTTCCACTAGATGTTGGAACATTGCTGCTGGGACTTGCTTCCTTTCAGACACAATATAATTTGTGAGGTCGGGCACTGATGTTGGGCGATTAGGCTTGGCCCGCAGTCGGCGTTCCAATTCCTCCCAAAGGGGGTTGATGGGGTTGAGGTCAGGGCTCAGTGCAGGCCAGTCAAGGTTTTCCACACCGATCTCGACAAACCATTTGTACATGGACCTCGCCTTGTGCACGGGAGCATTGTCATGCTGAAACAGTAAATGGCCTTCCCAAACTGTTGCCACAAAGTTGGAAGCACAGAATCATCTAGAATGTCATTGTATGCTGTAGCGTTGAGATTTCTCTTCACTGGAACTAAGGGGCCTAGCCCGAACCATGAAAAACAGCCCCAGACCATTATTCCTCCTCCACCAAACTTTACAGTTGGCACTATGCATTCGGGCAGGTAGTAATCTCCTGGCATCCGCCAAACCGTTCTGTGAGCTTGTCATTCTGTGAGCTTGTGTGGTCTACCACCTCGCAGCTGAGCCGTTGTTGCTCCTTGAAGTTTCCACTTCACAATAACAGCACTTACAGTTGACTGGGGCAGCTCTAGCAGGGCAGAAATTTGACGAACTGACTTGTTGAAAAGGTGGCATCCTATGACGGTGCCACGTTGAAAGTCACTGAGCTCTTCAGTATGGCCATTCTACTGTCAATGTTCGTCCATGGAGATTGCATGGCTGTGTTCTCGATTTTATACCCCTGTCAGCCATGGGGGTGGCTGAAATAGCCAAATCCACTCATTTGAAGGGGTGTCCACATACTTTTGGATATCTAGTGTATCTTGTGAATATTTTTTTTTTTAAATATATCTCAGGTGAGACACCTATCTAAGGTCATTTTTTGAGTTGTGTAAGGGATCTTTGTATTTAAAAAAATATTTGTTTTTTGTTGTCCTACGTGACTGTAAATAATGTAGTGTATTGTAGCTCCTCTCTCCTCCTCTCTGTCTTGACAAACATGCTGTTTTGAATGTCTTGTGCTTCTCTGTGTCTCTCCTTGCTCTGCTAATAGGGGCACAAGGCAAAAAACAGGCCGAGGATTTATCGGATAACGATGGTGACGAAGACGAAGGTATTTCCCTTGGTGACCAAAAGATGGTGCATGGTTTATTCAGTTGTAGTGAATACATCATTATGGTCTTATTTGGTTGATTTCTGGTCTCATTTGGTTGATTTCTGGTCTTATTTGGTTGATTTCTGATCTTATTTGGTTGATTAATGGTCATGTTTGGTTGATTTATGTTCAAGCATTTTTGAAGCAATCAACCATCAACCAACTCATCATCATCATGCACTTCAGTTCACCATCACATTTAAACAAATTCTGCATAAAGTGTGTGTGTGTGTGTGTGTGTGTGTGTGTGTGTGTGTGTGTGTGTGTGTGTGTGTGCGCGCGCGCGCAATTGTCTGCTGTACTTTTGTCAAGTGGAAATATGTTCCATAGCCATAAAATATCATACCCTGCTGAAAGTATTGTTCAGACAGCAGCAACAGTAAAGCGACTAGCATCCGTCTGAACCAGTGGAAAGTCCTCCTGTAGAGAGATTGATAGTGTTACAGGGGCAGTAGTGTAGCTGAACGTCCTCGGGTGTGGAAGAAGGCAGTAGTATTAGCTGTGATAATGACATGGTAGTGAAAGTTGCATGCACGCATGGACAAACCCACACACACACACACACACACACACACACACACACACACACACACACACACACACACACACACACACACACACACACACACACACACTATCAAACACACAGAAACACAGACACACACACACACACACACACACAAACACACACACACACACTGCCTTGCACACATTCAAACGAGCACACACACACACACACACACACACACACACACATTCAAATGAGCAGACATACTCAAACACAAAGACACACATACAAACAAACACACACACTCAAACACTCAAACACACAGACAGAGAGAGAAAGAGAACGTGAGGGAGGAGAGAAAGAGAACGTGAGGGAGGAGAGAAAGAGAGAACGTGAGGGAGGAGAGAAAGAGAGAACATGAGGGAGGAGAGAAAGAGAACGTGAGGGAGGAGAGAAAGAGAGAACATGAGGGAGGAGAGAAAGAGAGAACATGAGGGAGGAGAGAAAGAGAGAACATGAGGGAGGAGAGAAAGAGAGAACATGAGGGAGGAGAGAAAGAGAGAACATGAGGGAGGAGAGAAAGAGAGAACATGAGGGAGGAGAGAAAGAGAGAACATGAGGGAGGAGAGAAAGAGAGAACATGAGGGAGGAGAGAATGAGAGAACATGAGGGAGGAGAGAATGAGAACGTGAGGGAGGAGAGAAAGAGAGAACATGAGGGAGGAGAGAAAGAGAACATGAGGGAGGAGAGAAAGAGAGAACATGAGGGAGGAGAGAAAGAGAGAACATGAGGGAGGAGAGAAAGAGAGAACATGAGGGAGGAGAGAATGAGAGAACATGAGGGAGGAGAGAAAGAGAGAACATGAGGGAGGAGAGAAAGAGAGAACATGAGGGAGGAGAGAAAGAGAGAACATGAGGGAGGAGAGAAAGAGAGAACATGAGGGAGGAGAGAATGAGAGAACATGAGGGAGGAGAGAAAGAGAGAACATGAGGGAGGAGAGAATGAGAGAACATGAGGGAGGAGAGAAAGAGAGAACATGAGGGAGGAGAGAAAGAGAGAACATGAGGGAGGAGAGAATGAGAGAACATGAGGGAGGAGAGAAAGAGAACGTTAGGGAGGAGAGAATGAGAGAACATGAGGGAGGAGAGAAAGAGAACGTGAGGGATGAGAGAATGAGAGAACGTGAGGGAGGAGAGAAAGAGAACGTGAGGGTTGGAGTTCTGGAGTTCTAGTGAAGATGATTAAGAAGGAGAGAGGGGGAACGAAGGAAGAGGAGAGAGAGAGAACGAAAATATTAGAAGTTTCTGCTCAGCAGTCTCATCGTTAACTTTCCATATTCATCTTGGTATCTTCCCGGCTCAGGGTGGATCTTGAAGAGATCATTCACTATAGCGACAGAAACCGCTTCAGTCCCAACTATAAACCAAACCCCTGTTGTTGTTGTTGATGATGTTGTTGTTATTGTTGTTCCCGCCTTGTGTTCCCAGGGTGAGGGCTTGAACAGATGATGCATACCGGATGTTAGAGATCTGTGTAAAGCCCCTGCTTATATTGGGGAGGGGGGGGGGGGGGGTTAGGTGTATGTTTGTGTTAGGTGTATGTGTGTGTTAGGTGTGTGTGTGCGTGTGTGTGTGCGTGTTTGTGTGTGGGTGTGTGTGGGTGTGTGTGTGTGTGTGCACGCTTGCTTGTGTTTGCATGCACAGGCTATGTTTTCATTTTGTGTTGAGGTAGTGAATACATGACAAATGTATATAGATCCTGTAGTGTTGAGGGAGACATTACATGATCCATCCTCAGATAACCCTATGCTGTCCTGAGTAGTACTGCTCACTACTGACACACTGTCCTGAGTACTACTGCCTACTACTGACACACTGTCCTGAGTACTACTGCTCACTACTGACACACTGTCCTGAGTACTACTGATCACTACCGACACACTGTCCTGAGTACTACTGCTCACTACCGACACACTGTCCTGAGTACTACTGCTCACTACCGACACACTGTCCTGAGTAGTACTGCTCACTACTGACACACTGTCCTGAGTACTACTGCTCACTACCGACACACTGTCCTGAATACTACTGCTCACTACTGACACACTGTCCTGAGTAGTACTGCTCACTACCGACACACTGTCCTGAGTACTACTGCTCACTACTGACACACTGTCCTGAGTAGTACTGCTCACTACTGACACACTGTCCTGAGTAGTACTGCTCACTACCGACACACTGTCCTGAGTAGTACTGCTCACTACTGACACACTGTCCTGAGTACTACTGCTCACTACCGACACACTGTCCTGAATACTACTGCTCACTACTGACACACTGTCCTGAGTAGTACTGCTCACTACCGACACACTGTCCTGAGTACTACTGCTCACTACTGACACACTGTCCTTAGTAGTACTGCTCACTACTGACACACTGTCCTGAGTAGTACTGCTCACTACTGACACACTGTCCTGAGTACTACTGCTCACTACCGACACACTGTCCTGAGTACTACTGCTCACTACTGACACACTGTCCTGAGTACTACTGCTCACTACTGACACACTGTCCTGAGTAGTACTGCTCACTACCGACACACTGTCCTGAGTACTACTGCTCACTACCGACACACTGTCCTGAGTACTACTGCTCACTACTGACACACTGTCCTGAGTACTACTGCTCACTACTGACACACTGTCCTGAGTACTACTGCTCACTACTGACACACTGTCCTGAGTACTACTGCTCACTACTGACACACTGTCCTGAGTACTACTGCTCACTACTGACACACTGTCCTGAGTAGTACTGCTCACTACCGACACACTGTCCTGAGTACTACTGCTCACTACTGACACACTGTCCTGAGTACTACTGCTCACAACTGACACACTGTCCTGAGTAGTACTGCTCACTACCGACACACTGTCCTGAGTACTACTGCTCACTACCGACACACTGTCCTGAGTACTACTGCTCACTACTGACACACTGTCCTGAGTACTACTGCTTACTACCGACACACTGTCCTGAGTAGTACTGCTCACTACTGACACACTGTCCTGAGTACTACTGCTTACTACCGACACACTGTCCTGAGTAGTACTGCTCACTACTAACACACTGTCCTGAGTAGTACTGCTCACTACTGACACACTGTCCTGAGTACTACTGCTCACTACCGACACACTGTCCTGAGTACTACTGCTCACTACTGACACACTGTCCTGAGTACTACTGCTCACTACTGACACACTGTCCTGAGTAGTACTGCTCACTACTGACACACTGTCCTGAGTAGTACTGCTCACTACCGACAACATTGTCCTGAGTAGTACTACTAACTACCGACACACTGTCCTGAGTTCTACTGCTCACTACCGACACACTGTCCTGAGTAGTACTGCTCACTACTGACACACTGTCCTGAGTAGTACTGCTCACTACTGACACACTGTCCTGAGTACTACTGCTTACTACCGACACACTGTCCTGAGTAGTACTGCTCACTACTGACACACTGTCCTGAGTAGTACTGCTCACTACTGACACACTGTCCTGAGTACTACTGCTCACTACTGACACACTGTCCTGAGTAGTACTGCTCACTACTGACACACTGTCCTGAGTACTACTGCTCACTACTGACACACTGTCCTGAGTACTACTGCTCACTACTGACACACTGTCCTGAGTAGTACTGCTCACTACTGACACACTGTCCTGAGTAGTACTGCTCACTACCGACACACTGTCCTGAGTAGTACTACTAACTACCGACACACTGTCCTGAGTAGTACTACTAACTACCCCCCCCCCCCCCTCCCCCTACACACACAAAAACCAGCATAGTCAGACCATAGATAGACTGAGTGTGATTTGGCTTCAGATGCAACATGTCGCCACGGGCCTGACTGGAGAAACACCTCTGTGTCAGAGCAGTGTAATCTCTGTCATGTGTGAATCCCTTTGACCACAATCTCTTTGCATGCTAGCCATCTCTCTCTCTCTCTCTCTCTCTCTCTCTCTCTCTCTCTGTCTCTGTCTCTGTCTCTCTCTCTCTCTCTGTCTCTCTCTCTCTCTCTCTCTCTCTCTCTCTCTCTCTCTCTCTCACTCTCTTTCTCTCTCTCGCTCTCTCTCTCTATCTCTCTCTCTCTCTCTCTCTATCTATCTCTCTCTCTCTCTCTATCTCTCTCTCACTCTGAGCTGTTGTGCAAAACTGGCGTTTCTCAAAATGTGACGTGTCTATTCTTTATCGAGCTAAACTAACGCTATTTAATACACATCACCTTTGAGGCAACAAGAATGAACAACCCAGTGAGAGGGAGCTGGATCTCTGCTGCACCACGGTGTGTGTGTGTGTGTGTGTGTGTGTGTGTGTGTGTGTGTGTGTGTGTGTGTGTGTGTGTGTGTGTGTGTGTGTGTGTATGTGTGTGTGTGTGTGTGTGTGTGTGACAGAGCTGCCTATCAGTAGCTAAACATGATTCAGAGGATGGCTCTTTGTTCATGGTCAATATGTCTTCATTGATGTGAGACGGACCTGGAACTGGACAACACTCCTCTCACTCCTTTAGGTCTCAGCCAGGCTATCTCTACAGGGCTTGTTATATCCTCTCACTCCTTTAGGTCTCAGCCAGGCTATCTCAACAGGGCTTGTTATATCCACTGACTCCTTTAGGTCTCAGCCAGGCTATCTCAACAGGGCTTGTTATATCCTCTCACTCCTTTAGGCCTCAGCCAGGCTATCTCAACAGGGCTTGTTATATCCTCTCACTCCTTTAGGTCTCAGCCAGGCTATCTCAACAGGGCTTGTTATATCCTCTCACTCCTTTGGGTCTCAGCCAGGCTATCTCAACAGGGCTTGTTATATCCTCTCACTCCTTTAGGTCTCAGCCAGGCTATCTCAACAGGGCTTGTTATATCCTCTCACTCCTTTGGGTCTCAGCCAGGCTATCTCAACAGGGCTTGTTATATCCTCTCACTCCTTTAGGTCTCAGCCAGGCTATCTCAACAGGGCTTGTTATATCCTCTCACTCCTTTAGGTCTCAGCCAGGCTATCTCAACAGGGCTTGCTGTAGCTCTGAGTGGTCCTGGAGAGATACTGTCCGTGTAGGCTTTTGTTACAGCTCCGCAATCACACATCTCATTCAACTAAAGATCCAGACTGAAGATCATGATCAGTTGATTATGTGATAGCTGTGTTAGTGATGGGCAGGAACAGAAGCCTGCACACCCCAGTAACTCTCCTCTGGGACTGGAGCTAGCTGGGGAACCCTAGAACACCCTTTTATATAGCCTGAAAGTGTGTTCTCTACTCTCAACCCTCTCGACCCTCCTGCTGCAGATTGATCCAGGGCCAAGATACAGTAGAGTTCAATAATTTACCCCCCTAGCTAACAATCAGATATATTTTACAGGCCTGTTATTGAACTGTAAAACAGTGTGTCTCTCAATCACCTCTACCTGGTGCTGGAAGATCAAGGTTATGCGGTGGATAGATTGCTGGTGTTGGTGTTACATCTCTGAGGTGGAACATGGCAAGTGGAGGTGATGTATTGTGCCTGGTGTTGAGAGAGACAGACTGGGTCCCTCTTTCTCTCTCTCTCTCTGTCTCTCTGTGTCTCTCTGTCTCTCTCTACCTCTCTCTGTGTCTCTCTCTGTCTCTCTGTCTCTCTATCTGTCTCTATGCCTCTCTCTCTGTCTCTCTGTCTGCCTCTCTCTCTACCTCTCTCTGTCTCTTTGTGTCTCTCTCTGTCTCTCTGCCTCTCTCTCTGTCTCTCTCTACCTCTCTCTGTGTCTCTCTCTGTCTCTCTGTCTCTCTGTCTCTCTCTACCTCTCTCTCTGTCTCTTTGTGTCTCTCTCTGTCTCTCTGCCTCTCTCTCTGCCTCTCTATCTGTCTCTATGCCTCTCTCTCTGTCTCTCTGTCTGCCTCTCTCTCTACCTCTCTCTGTCTCTTTGTGTCTCTCTCTGTCTCTCTGCCTCTCTCTCTGTCTCTCTCTACCTCTCTCTAAGTCTCTCTCTGTCTCTTTTTCTCGGTCTCTGTCTCTCTGCCTCTCTCTCTGTCTCTGTGCCTCTCTCTCTGTCTCTCTGTCTGCCTCTCTCTCTGCCTCTCTCTCTGCCTCTCTCTCTGTCTCTCTCTCTGTCTCTCTGTCTGCCTCTCTCTCTGCCTCTCTCTCTGCCTCTGTCTCTGTCTCTCTCTCTGTCAATTCAATTCAATTCAAGGGCTTTATTGGCATGGGAAACATGTGTTAACATTGCCAAAGCAAGTGAGGTAGATAATATATAAAGTGAAATAAACAATAAAAAATTTACAGTAAACATTACACATACAGAAGTTTCAAAACAATAAAGACATTACAAATGTCATATTATATACAGTGCCTTGCGAAAGTATTCGGCCCCCTTGAACTTTGCGACCTTTTGCCACATTTCAGGCTTCAAACATAAAGATATAAAACTGTATTTTTTTGTGAAGAATCAACAACAAGTGGGACACAATCATGAAGTGGAAGGACATTTATTGGATATTTCAAACTTTTTTAGCAAATCAAAAACTGAAAAATTGGGCGTGCAAAATTATTCAGCCCCTTTACTTTCAGTGCAGCAAACTCTCTCCAGAAGTTCAGTGAGGATATCTGAATGATCCAATGTTGACCTAAATGACTAATGATGATGAATACAATCCACCTGTGTGTAATCAAGTCTCCGAATAAATGCACCTGCACTGTGATAGTCTCAGAGGTCCGTTAAAAGCGCAGAGAGCATCATGAAGAACAAGGAACACACCAGGCAGGTCCGAGATACTGTTGTGAAGAAGTTTAAAGCCGGATTTGGATACAAAAAGATTTACCAAGCTTTAAACATCCCAAGGAGCACTGTGCAAGCGATAATATTGAAATGGAAGGAGCATCAGACCACTGCAAATCTACCAAGACCTGGCCGTCCCTCTAAACTTTCAGCTCATACAAGGAGAAGACTGATCAGAGATGCAGCCAAGAGGCCCATGATCACTCTGGATGAACTGCAGAGATCTACAGCTGAGGTGGGAGACTCTGTCCATAGGACAACAATCAGTCGTATATTGCACAAATCTGGCCTTTATGGAAGAGTGGCAAGAAGAAAGCCATTTCTTAAAGATATCCATAAAAAGTGTCGTTTAAAGTTTGCCACAAGCCACCTGGGAGACACACCAAACATGTGGAAGAAGATGCTCTGGTCAGATGAAACCAAAATTTAACTTTTTGGCAACAATGCAAAACGTTATGTTTGGTGTAAAAGCAACACAGCTCACACCATCCCCACTGTCAAACATGGTGGTGGCAGCATCATGGTTTGGGCCTGCTTTTCTTCAGCAGGGACAGGGAAGATGGTTAAAATTGATGGGAAGATGGATGGAGCCAAATACAGGACCATTCTGGAAGAAAACCTGATGCAGTCTGCAAAAGACATGAGACTGGGACGGAGATTTGTCTTCCAACAAGACAATGATCCAAAACATAAAGCAAAATCTACAATGGAATGGTTCAAAAATAAACATATCCAGGTGTTAGAATGGCCAAGTCAAAGTCCAGACCTGAATCCAATCGAGAATCTGTGGAAAGAACTGAAAACTGCTGTTCACAAATGCTCTCCATCCAACCTCACTGAGCTCGAGCTGTTTTGCAAGGAGGAATGGGAAAAAATGTCAGTCTCTCGATGTGCAAAACTGATAGAGACATACCCCAAGCGACTTACAGCTGTAATCGCAGCAAAAGGTGGCGCTACAAAGTATTAACTTAAGGGGGCTGAATAATTTTGCACGCCCAATTTTTCAGTTTTTGATTTGTTAAAAAAGTTTGAAATATCCAATAAATGTCGTTCCACTTCATGATTGTGTCCCACTTGTTGTTGATTCTTCACAAAAAAATACAGTTTTATATCTTTATGTTTGAAGCCTGAAATGTGGCAAAAGGTCGCAAAGTTCAAGGGGGCCGAATACTTTCGCAAGGCACTGTATATACAGTGTTTTAACAATGTACAAATGGTTAAAGGACTGTCTCTCTCTCTGTCTCTGTCTCTGCCTCTCTCTCTCTGCCTCTCTCTCTCTCTCTCTCTGTGTCTCTCTCTGTGTCTCTCTCTGTGTCTCTCTCTGCCTCTGCCTCTGCCTCTCTCTCTCCCCATCCCCCCCCCCCTCCACACACACACACACACACACACACACACACACACACACACACACACACACACACGCACACACACACACACACACTGCTGAGGTTGAGGAATGAATGTGTGTGTTACTGACTTGACTTGGATTGCCAAATGCTTGGAGCTCTAATCAGGGAGTAGGGAGCACACACACACACACAGACCACCCCCACCCCTCCTACACGCAACACAACACACACACTTCAACAATCGTACACAATCATACACAAACACACCCTCTCCATCTCCCCAGCCTAGCTGGGCCAGAGATCTGAGCTCCACCTGTGTTGGGATTAACATTAATTCCACCATCCAGCCATCACTGCATCCCTTCTCCAACACAGCCAGCCACACACACACACACACACACACACACGTACACACACACACGCACACACACACACACACACACACACACACACACACACACACACACACACACACACACACACACACACACACACACACACACACACACACACACACACACGGCCTCCCCTCCCTGCCCCAACAATATCCCATTCTCTCTGATGTCTTAGAGAAGAGGAATTATGCCTCTTGAAGCCCAGATATTTTTGGAACGGTACTGTTTAGCCCCTTTCCAAGATTAGGATCACAGCTGTAATGGCTGATCTGTTACTGAGTAAGAAAGGCTGCTGCTGTTTCTGCTTTCCTTTTATAGCCTTCAATGGCGTAGTATTAACGGGAACGTGAAACCATGCTAATGCTGATGTTTCATATAAAGAATGGACCATATCATGTACGAGGGGAGGCATGCAGTGAACTGTTTTTTTGTAATACAGCACTGTGATTATTTTACCGTGGAACACCGACGTGTAACATAAGACTAACCCATCTGGGTCTTCAACCCCACTCCTAAGAGGCTAGCCTTTAGCTCAGGGGGCTAACAACTGTCCTCGGGGTCTGAGTGTGAAAGACGGAACCTCAGCAGTAGACTGTAATGTATAGAGATCTAGCTGAACTACTGTTTACAGGGCTGAGAGAATGGTCTGGGTTGTAGACTGAGAGGAGGGTCTGGGTTATAGACTGGAAGGAGGGTCTGGGTTGTAGACTGGGAGGAGGGTCTGGGTTGTAGACTGGGAGGAGGGTCTGGGTTGTAGACTGGGAGGAGGGTCTGGGTTACAGACTGGTAGGAGGGTCTGGGTTATACACTGAGAGGAGGGTCTGGGTTACAGACTGGGAGGAGGGTCCTGGTTGTAGACTGGGAGGAGCGTCCTGGTTGTAGACTGGGAGGAGGGTCCTGTTTGTAGACTGGGAGGAGGGTCTGGGTTATTGACTGAGAGGGGAGTCTGTGTTGTAGACTGAGCGGGGAGTCTAGGTTATAGACTGAGAGGGGAGTCTAGGTTATAGACTGAGAGGGGAGTCTAGGTTATAGACTGAGAGTTATATAGTTATTTTCTTCCTTTGTCCCTCTTTCTCTCTCACTCTGCTTTCTCCCACTCTCTCGATTGAACCCTCCCTCCCTCCGTCCCCCTCCCTCTCTCTCCTGCTGCCCTATCCCTTCCAGGGGCCTGGCTTCACAGAGAACATCAAAGGCTGTGTCTGTGGCGTTAGCTACACCATCTTTAATGCATAAACACACCGGCTGGGATTCTGGGGTGGAGGATAGCACCTTCTCCCCCTCTCACAAAGGTCATTCAAACCATCCAGTTTCCAGTTGAGATGTCAAGATCGGGGGAATAGGCGTGCAGAGACGTCACACACACCCATCGATACACACACGCACACCCATCGAAACACACACACACACACCCATCGAAACACACACACACACCCATCAAAACACACACACACACACCCATCGAAACACACACACACACCCATCGAAACACACACACACACCCATCAAAACACCCATCGAAACACACACACACACCCATCGAAACACACACACACACCCATCGAAACACACACTATACTGAATTCCTTACAGATTTATTGCATAGTCACTTTAGAAATTA
The DNA here is from genome assembly GCF_045791955.1 of Oncorhynchus clarkii lewisi. NCBI lineage: Eukaryota > Metazoa > Chordata > Actinopteri > Salmoniformes > Salmonidae > Oncorhynchus > Oncorhynchus clarkii. The sequence continues at coordinate 32,429,546 of NC_092160.1, read as the reverse complement.
AAATTAATTACAAAATGGAGAGATAATGCATCTGTTACGCAAAATATCAAATATCAGCACTGTTGAAAGTTCTGACATGTTGAAAAGTCCTCTGAAGTATCAAGGTGCTCCTCTTTCTCCATCTCTCCTCATCTTTCCATCCATCTCTCCACCATCTGTCTTCTCCTCCATCTCTCTTCTCCACTCTATCTCTCATCTCACCTCAATCTCTCCCTCTATCTCTCATCTCCCCTCCATCTCTCCCTCTATCTCTCATCTCCCCTCCATCTCTCCCTCTCTCTCTTCTCCCCTCCATATCTCCTTCTATCTCTCCTCTCCCCATCTCTCCTCTCTCTCCTCTCCCCTCCATCTCTCCTCTCCCCATCTCTCCTCTCTCAATCTCTCCCTCCATCTCTCCCTCTATCTCTCATCTCCCCTCCATCTCTCCCTCTCTCTCTTCTCCCCTCCATATATCCCTATATCTCTCCTCTCCCCATCTCTCCTCTCTCAATCTCTCCCTCCATCTCTACCTCCATCTATCCCTCCATCTCTCCTCTCCCTCTATCTCTCTTCTCCATCTCTCCTCTCACTTCATCTCTCCCTCCATCTCTCCATCTCTCCCTCCATCTCTCCTCTCCCTCCATCTAACTTCTACATCTTTCCGTCCATCTCTCCTCTCCCTTCATATCTCCCTCTATCTCTCCTCTTCCCAATCTCTCCCTCCATCTCTCGTCTCCCTGCATCTCTCCTTCCATCTCTCTTCTCCATCTTTCCCTCCCTCTCTCCTCTCCCACCATTTTGTTGATCCCTGCCTACAGACAGAAACTAAAACAAGAGGCTCCCACGCTGAGGTCTGTCCAACGCTGGTCCGACCAAGCTGACTCCACACTCCAAGACTGCTTCCATCACGTGGACTGGGAGATGTTTCGTATTGCGTCAGATAACAACATTGACGAATACGCTGATTCGGTGTGCGAGTTCATTAGAACGTGCGTTGAAGATGTCGTTCCCATAGCAACGATTAAAACATTCCCTAACCAGAAACCGTGGATTGATGGCAGCATTCGTGTGAAACTGAAAGCGCGAACCACTGCTTTTAATCAGGGCAAGGTGTCTGGTAACATGACCGAATACAAACAGTGCAGCTATTCCCTCCGCAAGGCTATCAAACAAGCTAAGCGCCAGTACAGAGACAAAGTAGAATCTCAATTCAACGGCTCAGACACAAGAGGCATGTGGCAGGGTCTACAGTCAATCACGGACTACAGGAAGAAACCCAGCCCAGTCACGGACCAGGATGTCTTGCTCCCAGGCAGACTAAATAACTTTTTTGCCCGCTTTGAGGACAATACAGTGCCACTGACACGGCCTGCAACGAAAACATGCGGTCTCTCCTTCACTGCAGCCCTAGACCCACTCCAATTTGCTTACCGCCCAAATAGGTCCACAGACGATGCAATCTCAACCACACTGCACACTGCCCTAACCCATCTGGACAAGAGGAATACCTATGTGAGAATGCTGTTCATCGACTACAGCTCGGCATTCAACACCATAGTACCCTCCAAGCTCGTCATCAAGCTCGAGACCCTGGGTCTCGACCCCGCCCTGTGCAACTGGGTACTGGACTTCCTGACGGGCCGCCCCCAGGTGGTGAGGGTAGGCAACAACATCTCCTCCCCGCTGATCCTCAACACTGGGGCCCCACAAGGTTGCGTTCTGAGCCCTCTCCTGTACTCCCTGTTCACCCACGACTGCGTGGCCACGCACGCCTCCAACTCAATCATCAAGTTTGCGGACGACACAACAGTGGTAGGCTTGATTACCAACAACGATGAGACGGCCTACAGGGAGGAGGTGAGGGCCCTCGGAGTGTGGTGTCAGGAAAACAACCTCACACTCAACGTCAACAAAACTAAGGAGATGATTGTGGACTTCAGGAAACAGCAGAGGGAACACCCCCCTATCCACATCGATGGAACAGTAGTGGAGAGGGTAGCAAGTTTTAAGTTCCTCGGCATACACATCACAGACAAACTGAATTGGTCCACTCACACAGACAGCATCGTGAAGAAGGCGCAGCAGCGCCTCTTCAACCTCAGGAGGCTGAAGAAATTCGGCTTGTCACCAAAAGCACTCACAAACTTCTACAGATGCACAATCGAGAGCATCCTGGCGGGCTGTATCACCGCCTGGTATGGCAACTGCACCGCCCTCAACCGTAAGGCTCTCCAGAGGGTAGTGAGGTCTGCACAACGCATCACCGGGGGCAAACTACCTGCCCTCCAGGACACCTACACCACCCGATGTCACAGGAAGGCCATAAAGATCATCAAGGACATCAACCACCCGAGCCACTGCCTGTTCACCCCGCTATCATCCAGAAGGCGAGGTCAGTACAGGTGCATCAAAGCTGGGACCGAGAGACTGAAAAACAGCTTCTATCTCAAGGCCATCAGACTGTTAAACAGCCACCACTAACACTGAGTGGCTGCTGCCAACACACTGACACTGACTCAACTCCAGCCACTTTAATAAATGGGAACACTGATCCATACTGACTGACACACTGAGGAATGCCCACAACCTACAACACTGATCCATACTGACTGACACACTGAGGAATGTCCACAGCCTACAACACTGATCCATACTGACTGACACACTGAGGAATGCCCACAACCTACAACACTGATCCATACTGACTGACACACTGAGGAATGCCCACAGCCTACAACACTGATCCATACTGACTGACACACTGAGGAATGTCCACAGTCTACAACACTGATCCATACTGACTGACACACTGAGGAATGCCCACAGCCTACAACACTGATCCATACTGACTGACACACTGAGGAATGCCCACAGCCTACAACACTGATCCATACTGACTGACAAACTGAGGAATGCCCACAGCCTACAACACTGATTCATACTGACTGACACACTGAGGAATGTCCACAGCCTACAACACTGATCCATACTGACTGACACACTGAGGAATGTCCACAGTCTACAACACTGATCCATACTGACTGACACACTGAGGAATGCCCACAGCCTACAACACTGATCCCCACTGACTGTTGCCATGTTTTAGTAAGTGGAGCCACACTCTTATCTCTCCTCTCTCATTGTCTCTACCCACTCTGGAGTAACAGGGCTGGGTGATAGGGCTGGGTGACAGGGCTGGGTGACAGGGCTGGGTGATAGGGCTGGGTGATAGGGATGGGTGATAGGGCTGGGTGATAGGGATGGGTGATGGGGATGGGTGATAGGTCTGGATGATAGGGATGGGTGATAGGGCTGGGTGATAGGGCTAGGTGATAGGGCTGGGTGACAGGGATGGGTGATAGGGCTAGGTGATAGGGCTGGGTGATAGGGCTGGGTGACAGGGCTGGGTGACAGGGCTGGGTGATAGGGATGGGTGATAAGGCTGGGTGATAGTGCTGGGTGACAGGGATGGGTGATAGGGATGGGTGATAGGGCTGGGTGATAGGGCTGGGTGATAAGGCTGGGTGATAGGGCTGGGTGATAAGGCTGGGGCCTTGGCTTTAGATTTATGGCTGTCATTGACTGACTTCCTGTGTTTGTGAGTGAAGGAGGAGGGTGAGAGAGAGAAGAGAGAGAGAGCGGTCTCATCCAGCCAGGCCTCCTACTGAGTGGCTCTGACAGGTATCCAAAGAACCTACTCTACTCTACGTACGTGCGTGTGTGTGAGAGTGAGTGGGGGGGTGAGAGAGAGAAGAGAGAGAGAGCGGTCTCATCCAGCCAGGCCTCCTACTGAGTGGCTCTGACAGGTATCCAAAGACCCTACTCTACTCTACGTACGTGCGTGTGTGTGAGAGTGAGTGGGGGGGTGAGAGAGAGAAGAGAGAGAGAGCGGTCTCATCCAGCCAGGCCTCCTACTGAGTGGCTCTGACAGGTATCCAAAGACCCTACTCTACTCTACCCTACTCTCCACTGACACACACACACACACAAGCACACGCACACGCACACACACACACACATACACACACACATAAACCCCCCCCCACACACACACACACACACACACACCACACACACACACACACACACACACACACACACACACACACACACACACACACACACACACACACACACACACACACACACACACACACAAGCACACGCACACACACGCACACACACATACACACATACACACACACATAACCCCCCCCACACACACACACACACACATACACACACACACACAAGCACACGCACACACACGCACACACACACACATACACACATACACACACACATAACCCCCCCCCCCCCACACACACACACACACAAATGAAGAAGATGATATAAATAAGTGAAATTAACAATATAAATGAACAGTAAACATTACACTCATAGAAGTTCCAAAAGAATAAAGACATTACAAATGTCATATTATGTATATATATATGCAGTGTTGTAACGATGTACAAATGTTTAAAGTACAAAAGGGAAAATAAATAAACATAAATATGGGTTGTATTTACAATGGTGTTTGTTCTTCACTGGTTGACCTTTTCTTGTGGCAACAGGTTATAGATCTTGCTGCTGTGATGTCACACTGTGGTATTTCACCCATCTACATGTCTCTGTGTTTCTGATCTAAACTCAGCAAAACGTCCTCTCACTGTCAACTTTGTTTATTTTCAGCAAACTTAACATGTGTAAATATTTGTATGAACATAACAAGATTCAACGACTGAGACATAAACTAAAAGTTCCACAGACCTGTTGTCACGTTCTGACCTTTATTTCCTTTGTTTTGTCTTTATTTAGTATGGTCAGGGCGTGAGTTGGGGTGGGCAGTCTATGTGTGTTTTTCTATGTTGGGGTTTTGAGTTCAGCCTAGTATGGTTCTCAATCAGAGGCAGGTGTCGTTAGTTGCCTCTGATTGAGAATCATACTTAGGTAGCCTGGGTTTCACTTTTGAGTGGTGGGTGTTTGTTTCCGTGTGAGTGTTTGTTGCCACACAGTACTGTTTCGGTTTTGTTAGTTTCACGTTTATTGTTTTGTAGTGTTCAGTTTATGTCTTTAAATAAACGTTATGGACACTTACCACGCTGCGCATTGGTCCTCCGATCCTTCTCGCTTCTCCTCCTCAGAAGAGGAGGAGGAATGCTGTTACACATGTGACTAACAGAAATGGAATAATGTGTCCCTGAATAAATGGGGGGTCAAAATCAAAAGCAACAGTCAGTATCTGGTGTGGCCACCAGCTGCATTAAGTACTGCAGTGCATCTCCTCCTCATGGACTGCACCAGATTTGCCAGTTCTTGCTGTGAGATGTTACCCCACTCTTCCACCAAGGCACCTGCAAGTTCCTGGACATTTCTGGGGGGAATGGCTCTAGCCATAACAGGTCCCAGACGTGCCAATGGGATTGAGATCCGGGCTCTTTGCTGGCCATGGCAGAACACTGGCATTCCTGTCTTGCAGTATGGCTGGTGGCATTGTCATGCTGGAGGGTCATGTCAGGATGACCTTGCAGGAAGGGTACCACATGATGGAGGAGGATGTCTTCCCTGTAGAGCACAGCGTTGAGATTGTCTGCAATGACAACAAGCTCAGTCCGATGATGCTATGACACACCGCCCCAGACCATGACGGACCCTCCACCTCCAAATCGATCCTGTACCAGAGTACAGGCCTCGGTGTAATGCTCATTCCTTCGACGATAAACGCGACTCCGACCATCACCCCTGGTGAGACAAAACCTCAACTCGTCAGTGAAGAGCACTTTTTGCCAGTCCTGTTTGGTCCAGCGACGTTGGGTTTGTGCCCTTAGGCAATGTTGTTGCCAGTGATGTCTGGTGAGTACCTGCCTTACAATAGGTCTACAAGCCGTCAGTCCAGCCTCTCTCAGCCTATTGCGGACAGTCTGAGCACTGATGGAAAGATTGTGCGTTCCTGGTGTAACTCGGGCAGTTGTTGTTGCCATCCTGTACCTGTCCCGCAGGTGTGATGCCTCCTTTCAGCATGCCTAAGGCACGTTCACGAAGATGAGCAGTGACCCTGGGCATCTTTCTTTTGGTGTTTTTCAGAGTCAGTAGACAGGCCTCTTTAGTGTCCTAAGTTTTCATAACTGTGGCCTTAATTCTCTACAGTCTGTAAGCTATTAGTATCTTAACGACCGTTCCACAGGTGCTTGTTCATTACTTGTTTATGGTTCATTGAACAAGCATGGGAAACAGTGTTTAAACCCTTTACAATGAAGATCTGTGCAGTTAATTAGATTTTTACGAATTATCTTTGAAAGACGGGGTCCTGAAAAAGGGAAGTTTCTTTATTTTGCTAAGTTTATGTGTGGGAGCATCCCCTCTCCTCCCTCTCTTCCCTCCGTCCCCGCCCCTCCATTTAGCCTGAGTGAACTGGGAACCCTTTAGGATTAGATTTTCTGCTCTTGTCTCTCTCTGTAGGGTATTTTCTCCTCTGTCCTCTCTCTGTAGGGTATTTTCTCCTCTCTGTAGGGTATTTGGGTATTTTCTCCTCTCTGTAGGGTATTTGGGTATTTTCTCCTCTCTGTAGGGTATTTTACCCTCTCTGTAGGGTATTTTCTCCTCTGTCCTCTCTCTGTAGGGTATTTTCTCCTCTCTGTAGGGTATTTTCTCCTCTGTCCTCTCTCTGTAGGGTATTTTCTCCTCTCTGTAGGGTATTTTCTCCTCTGTCCTCTATCTGTAGGGTATTTTCTCCTCTGTCCTCTCTCTATGTAGGGTATTTTCTCCTCTCTGTAGGGTATTTTCTCCTCTGTCCTCTCTCTGTAGGGTATTTTCTCCTCTCTGTAGGGTATTTTCTCCTCTGTCCTCTCTCTGTAGGGTATTTTCTCCTCTCTGTAGGGTATTTTCTCCTCTGTCCTCTCTCTGTAGGGTATTTTCTCCTCTCTGCAGGGTATTTCTCTCCTCTGTCCTCTCTCTGTAGGGTATTTTCTCCTCTCTGTAGGGTATTTTCTCCTCTGTCCTCTCTCTCTGTAGGGTATTTTCTCCTCTGTCCTCTCTCTGTAGGGTATTTTCTCCTCTTTCCTCTCTCTGTAGGGTATTTTCTCCTCTCTGTAGGGTATTTTCTCCTCTCTGTAGGGTATTTTCTCCGCTCTGTAGGGTATTTTCTCCTCTGCCCTCTCTATGTAGGGTATTTTCTCCTCTCTGTAGGGTATTTTCTCCTCTGTCCTCTCTCTGTAGGGTATTTTCTCCTCTTGCCTCTCTCTCTGTAGGGTATTCTCTCCTCTGTCCTCTCTCTCTGTAGGGTATTTTCTCCTCTGTCCTCTCTCTGTAGGGTATTTTCTCCTCTGTCCTCTCTCTGTAGGGTATTTTCTCCTCTGGCCTCTCTCTCTTTAGGGTATTATCTCCTCTGTCCTCTCTCTGTAGGATATTTTCTCATCTGTCCTCTCTCTGTAGGGTATTTTCTCCTCTTGCCTCTCTCTCTGTAGGGTATTATCTCCTCTGTCCTCTCTCTGTAGGGTATTTTCTCCTCTGTCCTCTCTCTATAGGGTATTTTCTCCTCTTGCCTCTCTCTCTGTAGGGTATTATCTCCTCTGTCCTCTCTCTGTAGGGTGTTTTCTCCTCTCTGTAGGGTATTTTCTCCTCTCTGTAGGGTATTTTCTCCTCTCTGTAGGGTATTCTCTCCTCTGTCCTCTCTCTGTAGGGTATTTTCTCCTCTGTCCTCTCTCTGTAGGGTATTTTCTCCTCTCTGTAGGGTATTTTCTCATCTGTCCTCTCTCTGTAGGGTATTCTCTCCTCTGTCCTCTCTCTGTAGGGTATTTTCTCCTCTGTCCTCTCTCTCTGTAGGGTATTTTCTCCTCTGTCCTCTCTCTGTAGGGTATTCTTTCCTCTGTCCTCTCTCTGTAGGGTATTTTCTCCTCTCTGTAGGGTATTTTCTCCTCTGTCCTCTCTCTGTAGGGTATTCTCTCCTCTGTCCTCTCTCTGTAGGGTATTCTCTCCTCTGTCCTCTCTCTGTAGGGTATTTTCTCCTCTGTCCTCTCTCTCTGTAGGGTATTTTCTCCTCTGTCCTCTCTCTGTAGGGTATTCTTTCCTCTGTCCTCTCTCTGTAGGGTATTTTCTCCTCTCTGTAGGGTATTCTCTACTCTGTCCTCTCTCTGTAGGGTATTTTCTCCTCTGTCCTCTCTCTCTGTAGGGTATTTTCTCCTCTGTCCTCTCTCTGTAGGGTATTTTCTCCTCTCTGTAGGGTATTTTCTCCTCTCTATAGGGTATTATTTCCTCTGTTCTCTCTCTGTAGGGTATTTTCTCCTCTCTGTAGGGTATTTTCTCCTCTGTCCTCTCTCTGTAGGGTATTTTCTCCTCTCTGTAGGGAATTTTCTCCTCTCTGTAGGGAATTTTCTCCTCTCTGTAGGGTATTTTCTCCTCTCTGTAGGGTATTTTCTCCTCTGTCCTCTCTATGTAGGGTATTTTCTCCTCTGTCCTCTCTCTGTAGGGTATTTTCTCCTCTGTCCTCTCTCTGTAGGGTATTTTCTCCTCTCTGTAGGGTATTTTCTCCTCTCTGTAGGGTATTTTCTCCTCTGTCCTCTCTATGTAGGGTATTCTTTCCTCTGTCCTCTCTCTGTAGGGTATTTTCTCCTCTCTGTAGGGTATTTTCTCCTCTGTCCTCTCTCTCTGTAGGGTATTTTCTCCTCTGTCCTCTCTCTGTAGGGTATTTTCTCCTCTGTCCTCTCTCTGTAAGGTATTCTCTCCTCTGTCCTCTCTCTGTAGGGTATTTTCTCCTCTCTGTAGGGTATTTTCTCCTCTGTCCTCTCTCTTTAGGGTATTCTCTCCTCTGTCCTCTCTCTGTAGGGTTTTTTCTCCTCTCTGTAGGGTATTTTCTCCTCTGTCCTCTCTCTGTAGGGTATTTTCTCCTCTGTCCTCTCTCTCTGTAGGGTATTTTCTCCTCTGTCCTCTCTCTGTAGGGTATTTTCTCCTCTCTGTAGGGAATTTTCTCCTCTGTCCTCTCTCTGTAGGGTATTTTCTCCTCTGTCCTCTCTCTGTAGGGTATTTTCTCCTATGTCCTCTCTCTGTAGGGTATGTTCTCCTCTGTCCTCTCTCTGTAGGGTATTTTCTCCTCTCTGTAGGGTATTTTCTCCTCTCTGTATGGTATTTTCTCCTCTGTCCTCTCTCTGTAGGGTATTTTCTCCTCTGTCCTCTCTATGTAGGGTATTTTCTCCTCTCTGTAGGGTATTTTCTCCTCTCTGTAGGGTATTTTCTCCTCTGTCCTCTCTCTCTGTAGGGTATTTTCTCCCCTGTCCTCTCTCTATGTAGGGTATTTTCTCCTCTTTGTCGTGTGTGTGTGTGTGTGTGTGTGTGTGTCATCAAGCACATTTCAAAATCTGCCATTGTTTTGCACTTTGGTTTTTTCATGTTTATTCCTTGTTCAGGTCATTGAGTTAACAGTGAAATTAGATTTTATGTTCATTATATTCACTGTCAGATATGAATTGTGTTTATTAGGTATGTAATTAACCTAATCTCTCTTTTCTGCCCCTAGCATACAGCATATAGCCTACAGTCCTACAGAACTTTGTGTATGAATTGTAAAGTGTGATTTGTTTTAATTATGTTTTTACGTTCCAGACATAGTGAGTCAAAAATCAGAGATCTATGAGGTTTAAGTCACAAATACTAATGACGGTTTTAGTGTACCTCATTGGTTACAATCAACTAGTGACATCATTACTGTACCGCGAAGCCACATGACGCAGTAAGGAACAAGCTTCCATACCGATTATGCTTTTCTCTGTAAAAATAGAAAGAAAGATTAACATGGAATATAAAGGGAGCATTATCCCTGATGTTCTGTATTACTGCACTCATGTCTGTGACACCAAATACAATACATCCACATGATCTGTGACAGCAAATACAATACATCCACCTGATCTGTGACAGCAAATACAATACATCCACCTGATCTGTGACAGCAAATACAATACATCCACCTGATCTGTGACACATCAGTAATCAATCTAATCTGGTCAATAAAACGATAGATCAGGTGAACTGTTGTGGAACGTTGACATTCCCACGGTGATATCTACCCCGTAGTCATGGGAACATGATGTGAATCAACAAAAGAGGCAACCGATAACATTGACATGACTAATCTCTTTTCTTATTTCTCCTTCCTTCCTCCTTTCCTGCCTGCCTTTCTTTTCCATTTCCTTTGTATCTGTGCTCCTCTGTGGGTCTCGTGTGGCTCTGGATTGTTCTCTCTCTCTTTCTCTCTTGCTTATGTACCCCATGCATTCACTTCTCCTCTCTCTTCCTCCTCCCTCCTCCTCCTCCCTCCCTCCCTCTCCTCCTCCCTCCTTCCCTCTCCTCCTTCTCCTCCCTCTCCTCCTCTTCCTCCAACCTCCTCCTCCTCCCTCCCTCCCTCTCCTTCTCCTCGCTCTCCTCCCTCTCCTCCTCCTCTTCCTCCTCCTCCTCCTCCCTCCCTCCCTCCCTCCCTCCCTCCCTCCCTCCCTCCCTCCCTCCCTCCCTCCCTCCCTCCCTCCCTCCATCCCTCCCTCCCTCTTCCTCCCTCCCTCCCTCCCTCCCTCCCTCCCTCCCTTCCTCTTCCTCCTCCCTCTCCTCCCTCCCTCCCTCTCCTCCTCCTCCCTCTCCTTCTCCTCTTCCTTCTCCCCCTCTTCCACTTCCCTCTCCTCCTCCTCCTCCCTCTTCTCCTTTGCCTCCTCTTCTCCCTCCCTCCCTCTCTCCCTCCCTCTTCTTCTTCTTCCTCCTCCTTCTCCTGCCTCCTCCCTCTCCTCCTCCTCCCTCTCCTCCTCTTCCCCCTCCCTCTACTCCTCCTCTTCCTTCTCCCCCTCCTCCCTCCCTCTTCCTCCTCCTTATTTTCCTCCTCCTCCTCCTCCCTCTCTCCTCCTCCTCCTCCTCCCTCTCTCCTCCTCCTCCTCGTCCTCCTCCCTCTCTCCTCCTCCTCCTCCCTCCTTCCTCCTCCCCCTCCATCTCCTCCTCCTCCTCCCTCTCCCTCTCCTCCTCCTCCTCCCTTTCCTCCTCCTCCTTCTCCTACTCTTCCTCCTCCCTCTCTCCTCCTCCTCCCCCCTCCTCCTCCCTCTCCCCTCCTCCTCCTCCCTCTCCTCCTTCTCTACACCTCCTCCCCCTACTCCTCCCCCTCCTCCCCCTACTCCTCCTCCCCCTACTCCTCCTTCTCCTCCTCCTCCCCCTACTCCTCCTCCTCCCTCTTCTCCTCCTCCTCCCTCTCTTCCCCATACTCCCCCCCTACTCCTCCTCCTCCTTCCTCTTCTCCTTCTCCTCCCTCTCCTCCTCCTCCTCCTCCTCCCTCCTCTCTTCCTCCTCCTTCCTCTTCTCCTCCTCCCTCTCCTTTTCCTACTCCGCCTCCTCCTGCTCCTCATCCTCTTCTTGTTTGAATTAAGTGTCTGTGTGGAGTGTGGCTTTGTAAATGATTTTTTAGCCAAGGCCTCCCAGATACCAGCTAGATAGATGAAGAAACCCATAAATAAAGAGATACCATGTATACACAATATTCCTTTACCATACAAGGACAGGAGCGTGTGGGTAGTGTGTGTGATTGTGTGTGTGCTCCAGCAGATGCAATATATTCAGACTCTATATTCAGGAGGATGGTGTCCCTGATTAGCCCTTCTTGAGGATTCTGAATTTCGGCTTGCCGTCGCCATGACAACCTGAATACAATATAGTCTTTCTGAATTACAATCCAATGGCTCTCTCTCTCTCTCTGTTTTGCCCTCTCCTTTTCTTTCTTTCTCTCTCTCTCACTCTTTTTCTCTCCTTTCTTAAGGCTGAGGTAAACAGCCACAGAGAGAGGAGGGAGAGAGAGGAAGAGGGGAGAGAGAGAGGAAGAGGGGAGAGAGAGAGGAAGAGGGGAGAGAGAGAGAGAGAGAGGGGAGAGAGAGAGAGAGAGAGTGGGGAGAGAGAGAGGAAGAGGAGAGAGAGGGGGTTAAACATAGGGGAAGCAGTGTGAGAGAGAACCGTGAGAGACATATAGAGAGATAGTGGAGGCAGTGTGAGAGAGAACCGTGAGAGACAGATATAGAGAGATAGTGGAGGCAGTGTGAGAGAGAACCGTGAGAGACAGATATAGAGAGATAGTGGAGGCAGTGTGAGAGAGAACCTGTGAGAGACATATTGAGAGTGTGAGAGAGGGGCCTTTTTCTTCCACTAAGCTTCCAGAATGATTTTATCTCTCAGGTGCTCTAGGGCCGACTAAGCTATGAATCAAAGCCTTATTCTGAAAAACTTAAACATGAGGGGACATTTCATACACCATGGAAATGCATCACAGACCTCTGCTAGGTCTGCAATATAGTAGATAACGTTAACTTTGATAGCTGCGCTTAGTCCTACAGTTGACCTGCATGTAGACAAGCTTAGCTTTGTCCACTAGCTCATTCATTTACTAGACAATTAATTGTACCTTTATTTAACTAGGCAAGTCAGTTAAGAACAAATTCTTATTTACAATGACGGCCTAGGAGCAGTGGGTTAACTGCCTTGTTCAGGGGCAGAACGACAGATGTTTACCTTGTCAGCTCGGGGGTTCGACACTCAAACCACTAGGCTACCTGCCACCCCAATATAATATCCTGCTTCATATACTGTACTGTATTATACTATATGCATGTAGTATATTCTGCTTCATATACTGTACTGTATTATACTATATGCATGTAGTATATCCTGTATGTACATACAACATGTACAGTAGCAGACAAACAGCTGTGTCTATTAGTTGACTAGGTTACATATTACTGTCAACAGTGGCTGGCATAAGCAGTGATTATTAGGTTAGGGTGTCAGGTATGTCATCAGAACAGATAATGCTCTTCATTGGGAAGCAAGCTGGCCTCCTGGGGGCCAAAACAAGACACAATTGGATTATAACGCTGTAGCTAGACTCACCCGAGGAGAATTCTAAGGTACTGTACAACATCCAGCTACATCGCCAGCCCAAGTGCTGTTGACTGGTGACAGATTCTCCTTTTCCCCGACATGATGACTTAACATTCATCTGTCTTGAAATGGAAGTCAAATCATGACACAGTCTAATCTTTTTCTATCCAAACTGGGTTTTTGACTTGGGGGTGTGTCTGAAATGGCATCATGTTCCTTATATAGTCTACTACTTCTGTCTAGGGGCCCTGGCCAAAGGTAGTGCACTATGTAGTAAATAGTGTCCCATTTTGGACAGAGCCCTAGATTTAATCCCAGCGTAGAGTAGCTGGTACCTGGGAGGTGTCTGTGTGTGTCTGTGGTGTTTCACCCACTGCTCTCTGTCTGAGTGTTTGAGTTTAACCCCGTGCTGCTCTGGACGAGAGAGAGGATGGCAATGTGAATGTGTTAATGGTAAACAACTCTTCCAGACATACGAGACACCGGGGCCAAACCGGTGATGGTGTACATCCACGGGGGATCCTACATGGAGGGGACCGGGAATATGATCGACGGGAGCGTCCTGGCCAGCTACGGGAACGTCATCGTGATCACCCTGAACTACCGCGTCGGAGTACTAGGTAAGAAACCGTCTCTCGCTCATGTCCGTAACATCTACTGGAGCGGAGGGCAGGAACAGAGTAGCTCCACATCTAACCTCTTCACACATCTTTCCAACACAGCTCTGATGATATTGTTGGATCTCGTTGCTTTCTAAGGATGTTTTTCTGCTGATATTGTTGGATCTCGTTGCTTTCTAAGGATGTTTTTCTGCTGATATTGTTGTATCTCGTTGCTTTCTAAGGATGTTTTTCTGATGATGTTATTGGATCTCGTTGCTTTCTAAGGATGTTTTTCTGATGATATTGTTGTATCTCGTTGCTTTCTAAGGATGTTTATCTGCTCATATTGTTGTATCTCGTTGCTTTCTAAGGATGTTTTTCTGCTGATATTGTTGGATCTCGTTGCTTTCTAAGGATGATTTTCTGATGATATTGTTGGATCTCGTTGCTTTCTAAGGATGTTTATCTGCTGATGTTGTTGGATCTCGTTGCTTTCTAAGGATGTTTTTCTGCTGATATTGTTGGATCTCGCTGCTTTCTAAGGATGTTTATCTGATGATATTGTTGTATCTCGTTGCTTTCTAAGGATGTTTTTCTGATGATATTGTTGGATCTCGTTGCTTTCTAAGGATGTTTTTCTGATGATATTGTTGGATCTCGTTGCTTTCTAAGGATGTTTTTCTGCTGATATTGTTGTATCTCGTTGCTTTCTAAGGATGTTTTTCTGCTGATATTGTTGGATCTCGGTGCTTTCTAAGGATGTTTATCTGATGATATTGTTGTATCTCGTTGCTTTCTAAGGATGTTTTTCTGATGATATTGTTGTATCTCGTTGCTTTCTAAGGATGTTTATCTGCTCATATTGTTGTATCTCGTTGCTTTCTAAGGATGTTTTTCTGCTGATATTGTTGGATCTTGTTGCTTTCTAAGGATGTTTTTCTGCTGATATTGTTGGATCTCGTTGCTTTCTAAGGATGTTTTTCTGCTGATATTGTTGGATCTTGTTGCTTTCTAAGGATGTTTTTCTGCTGATATTGTTGGATCTTGTTGCTTTCTAAGGATGTTTTTCTGCTGATATTGTTGGATCTTGTTGCTTTCTAAGGATGTTTTTCTGCTGATATTGTTGGATCTCGTTGCTTTCTAAGGATGTTTTTCTGCTGATATTGTTGGATCTCGTTGCTTTCTAAGGATGTTTATCTGCCTATATTGTTGGATCTCGTTGCTTTCTAAGGATGTTTTTCTGCTGATATTGTTGGATCTTGTTGCTTTCTAAGGATGTTTTTCTGCTGATATTGTTGTACCTCGTTGCTTTCTAAGGATGTTTTTCTGATGATATTGTTGTATCTCGTTGCTTTC
>NC_092160.1:32382218-32409718 GCF_045791955.1 Oncorhynchus clarkii lewisi | reverse complement strand
CACATGTCAGTTCATACACACAACCAGTAGATCACATGTCAGTTCATACACACAACAAGTAGATCACATGTCAGTTCATACACACAACCAGTAGATCACATGTCAGTTCATACACACAACAAGTAGATCACATGTCAGTTCATACACACAACCAGTAGATCACATGTCAGTACATACACAACCAGTAGATCACATGTCAGTTCATACACACAACAAGTAGATCACATGTCAGTTCATACACACAACAAGTAGATCACATGTCAGTTCATACACACAACAACTAGATCACATGTCAGTTCATACACACAACAAGTAGATCACATGTCAGTTCATACACACAACCAGTAGATCACATGTCAGTTCATACACACAACAAGTAGATCACATGTCAGCTCATTATCACAACAAGTAGATCACATGTCAGTTCAGACACACAGCAAGTAGGTAACATGTCAGTTCATACACACAACAAGTAGATCACATGTCAGTTCATACACACAACAAGTAGATCACATGTCAGTACATACACACAACGAGTAGATCACATGTCAGTTCATACACACAACAAGTAGATCACATGTCAGTACATACACACAACAAGTAGATCACATGTCAGTTCATACACACAACAAGTAGAGCACATGTCAGTACATACACACAGCAAGTAGATCACATGTCAGTTCATACACACAACAAGTAGATCACATGTCAGTACATACACACAACAAGTAGATCACATGTCAGTTCATACACACAACAAGTAGATCACATGTCAGTACATACACACAGCAAGTAGATCACATGTCAGTTCAGACACACAACCATTAGATCACATGTCAGTTCATACACACAACAAGTAGATCACATGTCAGTTCATACACACAACCAGTAGATCACATGTCAGTTCATACACACAACAAGTAGATCACATGTCAGTTCATACACACAACAAGTAGATCACATGTCAGTTCATACACACAACCAGTAGATCACATGTCAGTTCATGCACACAACAAGTAGATCACATGTCAGTTCATACACACAACCAGTAGATCACATGTCAGTTCATACACACAACAAGTAGATCACATGTCAGTTCATACACACAACCAGTAGATCACATGTCAGTTCATACACACAACAAGTAGATCACATGTCAGTTCATACACACAACCAGTAGATCACATGTCAGTTCATACACACAACAAGTAGATCACATGTCAGTACATACACACAACAAGTAGATCACATGTCAGTTCATACACACAACAAGTAGATCACATGTCAGTTTATACACACAACAAGTAGTTCACATGTCAGTTCATACACACAACAAGTAGATCACATGTCAGTTCATACACACAACAAGTAGATCACATGTCAGTTCATACACACAACAAGTAGATCACATGTCAGTACATACACACAACGAGTAGATCACATGTCAGTTCATACACACAACAAGTAGATCACATGTCAGTACATACACACAACAAGTAGATCACATGTCAGTTCATACACACAACAAGTAGAGCACATGTCAGTACATACACACAGCAAGTAGATCACATGTCAGTTCATACACACAACAAGTAGATCACATGTCAGTACATACACACAACAAGTAGATCACATGTCAGTTCATACACACAACAAGTAGATCACATGTCAGTACATACACACAGCAAGTAGATCACATGTCAGTTCAGACACACAACCATTAGATCACATGTCAGTTCATACACACAACAAGTAGATCACATGTCAGTTCATACACACAACCAGTAGATCACATGTCAGTTCATACACACAACAAGTAGATCACATGTCAGTTCATACACACAACAAGTAGATCACATGTCAGTTCATACACACAACCAGTAGATCACATGTCAGTTCATGCACACAACAAGTAGATCACATGTCAGTTCATACACACAACCAGTAGATCACATGTCAGTTCATACACACAACAAGTAGATCACATGTCAGTTCATACACACAACCAGTAGATCACATGTCAGTTTATACACACAACAAGTAGTTCACATGTCAGTTCATACACACAACAAGTAGATCACATGTCAGTTCATACACACAACAAGTAGATCACATGTCAGTTCATACACACAACAAGTAGATCACATGTCAGTACATACACACAACGAGTAGATCACATGTCAGTTCATACACACAACAAGTAGATCACATGTCAGTACATACACACAACAAGTAGATCACATGTCAGTTCATACACACAACAAGTAGATCACATGTCAGTTCATACACACAACAAGTAGATCACATGTCAGTTTATACACACAACAAGTAGTTCACATGTCAGTTCATACACACAACAAGTAGATCACATGTCAGTTCATACACACAACAAGTAGATCACATGTCAGTTTATACACACAACAAGTAGTTCACATGGTGGAGAGGCGTTGTGCCGTGAGGCGTTGTGCCGTGAGGCGTTGTGCCGTGAGGCGTTGCGCCGTGAGGCGTTGCGCCGTGAGGCGTTGCGCCGTGAGGCGTTGCTTTATTGGTTTTTGAATCCAGGTTTTACTGTTCACTTACGCTGCATGTTTATATGTGTATTAGATGGAAGGGGGTTCCATGCATTCATGGTTCTGCATGTATATATGTGTATTAGATTCCATGCATTCATGGTTCTGCATGTATATATGTGTATTAGATTCCATGCATTCATGGTTCTGCATCTATATATGTGTATTAGATTCCATGCATTCATGGTTCTGCATGTATATATGTGTATTAGATTCCATGCATTCATGGTTCTGCATGTATATATGTGTATTAGATTCCATGCATTCATGGTTCTGCATGTATATATGTGTATTAGATTCCATGCATTCATGGTTCTGCATGTTTATATGTGTATTAGATTCCATGCATTCATGGTTCTGCATGTATATATGTGTATTAGATTCCATGCATTCATGGTTCTGCATGTATATATGTGTATTAGATTCCATGCATTCATGGTTCTGCATGTATATATGTGTATTGGATTCCATGCATTCATGGTTCTGCATGTATATATGTGTATTAGATTCCATGCATTCATGGTTCTGCATGTATATATGTGTATTAGATTCCATGCATTCATGGTTCTGCATGTATATATGTGTATTAGATTCCATGCATTCATGGTTCTGCATGTATATATGTGTATTAGATTCCATGCATTCATGGTTCTGCATGTATATATGTGTATTAGATTCCATGCATTCATGGTTCTGCATGTATATATGTGTATTAGATTCCATGCATTCATGGTTCTGCATGTATATATGTGTATTAGATTCCATGCATTCATGGTTCTGCATGTATATATGTGTATTAGATTCCATGCATTCATGGTTCTGCATGTATATATGTGTATTAGATTCCATGCATTCATGGTTCTGCATGTTTATATGTGTATTAGATTCCATGCATTCATGGTTCTGCATGTTTATATGTGTATTAGATTCCATGCATTCATGGTTCTGCATGTATATATGTGTATTAGATTCCATGCATTCATGGTTCTGCATCTATATATGTGTATTAGATTCCATGCATTCATGGTTCTGCATGTATATATGTGTATTAGATTCCATGCATTCATGGTTCTGCATGTATATATGTGTATTAGATTCCATGCATTCATGGTTCTGCATGTATATATGTGTATTAGATTCCATGCATTCATGGTTCTGCATGTTTATATGTGTATTAGATTCCATGCATTCATGGTTCTGCATGTATATATGTGTATTAGATTCCATGCATTCATGGTTCTGCATGTATATATGTGTATTAGATTCCATGCATTCATGGTTCTGCATGTATATATGTGTATTGGATTCCATGCATTCATGGTTCTGCATGTATATATGTGTATTAGATTCCATGCATTCATGGTTCTGCATGTATATATGTGTATTAGATTCCATGCATTCATGGTTCTGCATGTATATATGTGTATTAGATTCCATGCATTCATGGTTCTGCATGTATATATGTGTATTAGATTCCATGAATTCATGGTTCTGCATGTATATATGTGTATTAGATTCCATGCATTCATGGTTCTGCATGTATATATGTGTATTAGATTCCATGCATTCATGGTTCTGCATGTATATATGTGTATTAGATTCCATGCATTCATGGTTCTGCATGTATATATGTGTATTAGATTCCATGCATTCTTGGTTCTGCATGTTTATATGTGTATTAGATTCCATGCATTCATGGTTCTGCATGTATATATGTGTATTAGATTCCATGCATTCATGGTTCTGCATGTATATATGTGTATTAGATTCCATGCATTCATGGTTCTGCATGTATATATGTGTATTAGATTCCATGCATTCATGGTTCTGCATGTTTATATGTGTATTAGATTCCATGCATTCATGGTTCTGCATGTATATATGTGTATTAGATTCCATGCATTCATGGTTCTGCATGTATATATGTGTATTAGATTCCATGCATTCATGGTTCTGCATGTTTATATGTGTATTAGATTCCATGCATTCATGGTTCTGCATCTATATATGTGTATTAGATTCCATGCATTCATGGTTCTGCATGTTTATATGTGTATTAGATTCCATGCATTCATGGTTCTGCATGTTTATATGTGTATTAGATTCCATGCATTCATGGTTCTGCATGTTTATATGTGTATTAGATTCCATGCATTCATGGTTCTGCATGTATATATGTGTATTAGATTCCATGCATTCATGGTTCTGCATGTATATATGTGTATTAGATTCCATGCATTCATGGTTCTGCATGTTTATATGTGTATTAGATTCCATGCATTCATGGTTCTGCATGTATATATGTGTATTAGATTCCATGCATTCATGGTTCTGCATGTATATATGTGTATTAGATTCCATGCATTCATGGTTCTGCATGTATATATGTGTATTAGATTCCATGCATTCATGGTTCTGCATGTATATATGTGTATTAGATTCCATGCATTCATGGTTCTGCATGTTTATATGTGTATTAGATTCCATGCATTCATGGTTCTGCATGTTTATATGTGTATTAGATTCCATGCATTCATGGTTCTGCATGTATATATGTGTATTAGATTCCATGCATTCATGGTTCTGCATGTATATATGTGTATTAGATTCCATGCATTCATGGTTCTGCATGTATATATGTGTATTAGATTCCATGCATTCATGGTTCTGCATGTTTATATGTGTATTAGATTCCATGCATTCATGGTTCTGCATGTTTATATGTGTATTAGATTCCATGCATTCATGGTTCTGCATGTATATATGTGTATTAGGTTCCATGCATTCATGGTTCTGCATGTATATATGTGTATTAGATTCCATGCATTCATGGTTCTGCATGTATATATGTGTATTAGATTCCATGCATTCATGGTTCTGTTTAATACTGCACATTTTCTTGAATTTGTCCTGGATCTGGGGACTGTGAAAAGACCCCTGGTGGCACAACTGGTGGGGTAAATGTGTGTGTCGGTGACTAAGCAAACAATTAGACATTTCCAACACATTCATGTTTCTTCTAAAAAGAAGTGATGCAGTCAGTCGCTCCTCAACTCTCAGCCAAGAGAGACTGGCATGCATAGATTATACATCAGCCCTCAGATTACAATGAAGAACAAGACGTGCCGCTCTGTTCTGGGTCAGCTGCAGCTTAACTATGTCTTTTTTGGCAACACTTCGGCTAGTGATACATTTATTACATCAATTTTTTTCACTTTAATAATGGAAAAATTGATGGAATAAATGTATCACTAGTCACTTTAAACAATGCCACTTTATATAATGTGTGCATACCCTACATTACTCATCTCATATGTATATACTGTACTCGATACCATCTATTGCATCTTGCCTATGCCATTCTGTACCATCACTCATTCATGAATTTTTTTATGTACATATTCTAATTCATTCTTTAACACTTGTGTGTATAAGGTAGTTGTTGTGAAATTGTTAGGTTAGATTACTCGTTGGATATTACTGCATTGTCGGAAATGGAAGCACAAGCATTTCGCTACACTCGCATTAACATCTGCTAACCATGTGTATGTGACAAATATAATTTGATTTGATTTGATTTCTCCATGTAACTGGACAATAATCAAGATAAGAATAAACTAGAGCCTGCAGGACTTCCTTTGTGGAGTGTGGTGTCAATATAAATGTTTAATATAAGATTAGATGGCATTAAGGTAGAGTACAGGGCATTAAGGTAGAGTACAGGGCATTAAGGTATAGTACAGGGCATTAAGGTATAGTACAGGGCATTAAGGTAGAGTACAGGGCATTAAGGTATAGTACAGGGCATTAAGGTATAGTACAGGGCATTAAGGTAGAGTACAGGGCATTAAGGTAGAGTACAGGGCATTAAGGTAGAGTACAGGGCATTAAGGTATAGTACAGGGCATTAAGGTATAGTACAGGGCATTAAGGTAGAGTACAGGGCATTAAGGTAGAGTACCGGGCATTAAGGTAGAGTACAGGGCATTAAGGTAGAGTACAGGGCATTAAGGTATAGTACAGGGCATTAAGGTAGAGTACAGGGCATTAAGGTATAGTACAGGGCATTAAGGTAGAGTACAGGGCATTAAGGTAGAGTACAGGGCATTAAGGTATAGTACAGGGCATTAAGGTATAGTACAGGGCATTAAGGTAGAGTACTGGGCATTAAGGTATAGTACAGGGCATTAAGGTAGAGTACAGGGCATTAAGGTAGAGTACAGGGCATTAAGGTATAGTACAGGGCATTAAGGTAGAGTACAGGGCATTAAGGTAGAGTACTGGGCATTAAGGTAGAGTACAGGGTAGTAAGGTAGAGTACAGGGCATTAAGGTAGAGTCCAGGGCATTAAGGTAGAGTACAGGGTAGTAAGGTAGAGTACAGGGCATTAAGGTATAGTACAGGGCATTAAGGTATAGTACAGGGCATTAAGGTATAGTACAGGGCATTAAGGTATAGTACAGGGCATTAAGGTAGAGTACAGGGCATTAAGGTAGAGTACAGGGCATTAAGGTAGAGTACAGGGCATTAAGGTAGAGTACAGGGCATTAAGGTAGATTACAGGGCATTAAGGTAGAGTACCGGGCATTAAGGTAGAGGGCAGGGTAGTAAGGCAGAGTACAGGGTAGTAAGGTAGAGTACAGGGCATTAAGGTAGAGTACAGGGTAGTAAGGTAGAGTACAGGGCATTAAGGTAGAGTACAGGGCATTAAGGTAGAGTACCGGGCATTAAGGTAGAGTACAGGGCATTAAGGTAGAGTACAGGGCATTAAGGTAGAGTACAGGGCATTAAGGTAGAGTACCGGGCATTAAGGTAGAGTACTGGGTAGTAAGGTAGAGTACAGGGCATTAAGGTAGAGTACAGGGCATTAAGGTAGAGTACAGGGCATTAAGGTAGAGTACAGGATAGTAAGGTAGAGTACAGGGCATAGAGTAAGGTAGAGTACAGGGCATTAAGGTAGAGTACAGGGCATTAAGGTAGAGTACAGGGTAGTAAGGTAGAGTACAGGGTAGTAAGGTAGAGTACAGGGTAGTAAGGTAGAGTACAGGGTAGTAAGGTAGAGTACAGGGTAGTAAGGTAGAGTACAGGGTAGTAAGGTAGAGTACAGGGCATTAAGGTAGAGTACAGGGTAGTAAGGTAGAGTACAGGGTAGTAAGGTAGAGTACAGGGTAGTAAGGTAGAGTATAGGGCATTAAGGTAGAGTACAGGGTAGTAAGGTAGAGTACAGGGTAGTAAGGTAGAGTATAGGGCATTAAGGTAGAGTACAGGGTAGTAAGGTAGAGTACAGGGCATTAAGGTAGAGTACAGGGCATTAAGGTAGAGTATAGGGCATTAAGGTAGAGTACAGGGTAGTAAGGTAGAGTACAGGGTAGTAAGGTAGAGTATAGGGCATTAAGGTAGAGTACAGGGTAGTAAGGTAGAGTACAGGGCATTAAGGTAGAGTACAGGGTAGTAAGGTAGCCTAGTGGTTAAAGCGTTGGACTAGTAACCGTAAGTTTGCAAGATCAAATCCCTGAGCTGACAATTCTGTCTTCCTGCCCCTAAACAAGGCAGTTAACCCACAGTTCTTAGGCTGCATTGCAAATAATACTTTTTTCTTAACTGACTTGCCCAGTTAAATAAAGGTAACATAAACATACGGAACAGGGCAGTAAGGACAGGATTATATGACTGCACAATGTGCAGGATTTAGGAAATGTTATGTTATTGGAATCACCAAACTCTACTTGTGTGGGACTGGAAACACACTACAGTGTAGTGAATATAGGCAATATGATGGTTTCATTACTTAAGGCTTAGATCATAGAGACTTCATCTAAAGAGGACCATGCCACTCTCCCTAAGCTTTGGTTGGTTCCTGAAACCAGTGAATCCTGATCAGAAACAAATGTGATTGGTCCTCAATCACAAAGATGTTGAATAAAACATACCTCATTTTAAAATGTTGATTCTGTTTTGATTGTATTATTTGAGATGATTTTAGACCAGAGAGACATCATAGATAGACATCAGAATATATTGGAGGACAAACCAGACCATCACTACCAGTACAGGTCAAGGTCTCTCTTGTAAAAATAGATTGTATCTCCAGACTAACCGGGGGAAATGAAGGTTCAATACAAATATAAGTAAGAAATCAAGTTGTACATCCTGGTCCTCTGCCGTAACAGTTGGCTGAGATGAAGAGTCCTGACCTTGGGTTTTGGCAGAAGTCTGAGCCTTTGTACATTTGTTATACATTTAGAAACAGTAATTAAGTCTTTCCCTGTGGGAGGAGGAAATTGGCAGAGCCAGTGACTAATTATATGAGTAAAGAGCAGTGATACAAGATACTCCCCTCTGACTGCCACTCATTACACATCATTAAAGAGACACTGCAACCTAGGATTAAAGAACCACACACACACACACACACACACACACACACACACACACACACACACACACACACACACACACACACACACACACACACACACACACACACACACACACACACACACACACACACACACACACACACACACACACACACACTGTCGGGGTCACACAGCAATCAATGGGCTGGGGGAGGAAACAAGATTGTATTTCTGTAAATAAACAACACCTCTGAGTTCAGTTGATTCCACGGTGTAGCATTAGGGTCTCACTTAGTGTGTTCTCCATATCAACTGGACCACAGTGGTGTCTCCATACCAAACTGGACCACAGTGGTGTCTCCATATCAACTGGACCACAGTGGTGTCTCCATATCAACTGGACCACAGTGGTGTCTCCATACCAAACTGGACCACAGTGGTGTGTCCATATCAACTGGACCACAGTGGTGTCTCCATACCAAACAGGACCACAGTGGTGTCTCCGTATCAACTGGACCACAGTGGTGTCTCCGTATCAACTGGACCACAGTGGTGTCTCCATACCAAACTGGACCACAGTGGTGTCTCCATATCAACTGGACCACAGTGGTGTCTCCATATCAACTGGACCACAGTGGTGTCTCCATACCAAACTGGACCACAGTGGTGTGTCCATATCAACTGGACCACAGTGGTGTCTCCATACCAAACAGGACCACAGTGGTGTCTCCGTATCAACTGGACCACAGTGGTGTCTCCGTATCAACTGGACCACAGTGGTGTCTCCATACCAAACTGGACCACAGTGGTGTCTCCATATCAACTGGACCACAGTGGTGTCTCCGTATCAACTGGACCACAGTGGTGTCTCCATACCAAACTGGACCACAGTGGTGTCTCCATATCAACTGGACCACAGTGGTGTCTCCATTGTCTCCTTGTGTGAGGAAGGGTCGTACTGTACGGATGTTCCTCTTCCTGTGTGAGGGAGGGTCGTACTGTACGGATGTTCCTCTTCCTGTGTGAGGGAGGGTCGTACTCTACGGATGTCCCTCTTCTTGTGTGAGTAAGGGTCGTACTCTACGGATGTTGTAGAGCATGAACCTGCAGGAGCGAGAACGACAGGTTGTTGCCAAGGTTCATTGCACTCTGGGAGGGCGACACTGTGGAGTTGTCAACCGTGATGGAGAGGTCTTTGAGCGGGCAGGGCTTGCCAGGAAGGAAGAGAAGCTCCTGTCGAGGTTGAGCTTGAGGTGGTGGGCCGACATCCAAGCTGAGCTATCTGCCAGGCATGCAGAGACGAGGAAACTGACTGAACGACTCATACTCCCCAGCTCATGCTCTCCAAATGGACGTTAGGTGTGAGCGCGAAGATCCCATTGTATTGCCTTGTCAGCAATACATGTTGGGGGGGGGGTTCTATTCATGAGGACATAATGTTCTGTCTCATGATTTCTGAGCATGAAACGGCACAGGGGATGTTCGGTGTGATGCGTGGCCATATTGATGATAAACAGATTCCAATAGGGATGTTCAGTGTGATGCGTGGCCATATTGATAATAAACAGATTCCATAGGGGATGTTCAGTGTGATGCGTGGCCATATTGATGATAAACAGATTCCATAGGGGATCTTCAGTGTGATGCATGGCCATATTGATGATAAACAGATTCCATAGGGGATGTTCAGTGTGATGCGTGGCCATATTGATGATAAACAGATTCCATAGGGGATGTTCAGTGTGATGCGTGGCCATATTGATGATAAACAGATTCCATAGAGGATCTTCAGTGTGATGCGTGGCCATATTGATGATAAACAGATTCCATATTGGATGTTCAGTGTGATGCGTGGCCATATTGATGATAAACAGATTCCATATTGGATGTTCAGTGTGATGCGTGGCCATGTTGATGAAACACTGATTCCATATGGGATCAAATGGTGGGCTTTTGCACAGATGGGGCTCAATCTTGGGTGGGTTGGAGGGCAGGACTCTGCACTCTAGTTAGGAATATGTCTCCATATGCCATATAGACCCACTGTAATGAATACACCCACTGTAATGAATACACCCACTGTAGGGGATACAGCCACTGTAATGAATACACCCACTGTAATGAATACACCCACTGTAGGGGATACAGCCACTGTAATGAATACACCCACTGTAATGAATACACCCACTGTAGGGGATACAGCCACTGTAATGAATACACCCACTGTAATGAATACACCCACTGTAATGAATACACCCACTGTAATGAATACACCCACTGTAGGGGATACAGCCACTGTAATGAATACACCCACTGTAATGAATACACCCACTGTAATGAATACACCCACTGTAATGAATACACCCACTGTAGGGGATACACCCACTGTAGGGGATACACCCACTGTAATGTATACACCCCCTGTAATGAATACACCCACTGTAATGTATACACCCACTGTAATGAATACACCCACTGTAATGAATACACCCACTGTAATTAATACACCCACTGTAATGAATACACCCACTGTAGGGGATACACCCACTGTAATGAATACACCCACTGTAGGGGATACACCCACTGTAGGGGATACACCCACTGTAATGTATACACCCACTGTAATGTATACACCCACTGTAATGTATACACCCACTGTAGTGGATACACCCACTGTAATGAATACACCCACTGTAGGGGATACACCCACTATAGGGGATACACGCACTGTAATGTATACACCCACTGTAATGAATACACCCACTGTAATGAATACACCCACTGTAATGGATACACCCACTGTAGGGAATACACCCACTGTAGGTGATACACCCACTGTAATGTATACACCCACTGTAGGAGATACACCCACTGTAATGTATACACCCACTGTAGGGGATACACCCACTGTAGGGGATACACGCACTGTAATGTATACACCCACTGTAGGAGATACACCCACTGTAATGTATACACCCACTGTAGGGGATACACCCACTGTAGTGGATACACCCACTGTAATGAATACACCCACTGTAATGAATACACCCACTGTAATGAATACAGCCACTGTAATGGATACACCCACTGTAATGGATACACCCACTGTAATGAATACACCCACTGTAGGGGATACACCCACTGTAATGAATACACCCACTGTAATGAATGCACCCACTGTAGGGGATACACCCACTGCAATGTATACACCCACTGTAGTGGATACACCCACTGTAGGGGATACACCCACTGTAATGAATACACCCACTGTACTGGGTACACCCACTGTAATGAATACACCCACTGTAGGTGATACACCCACTGTAATGTATACACCCACTGTAGTGGATACACCCACTGTAGGGGATACACCCACTGTAATGAATACACCCACTGTAGGGGCACACCCACTGTAGGGGATACACCCACTGTAATGTATACACCCCCTGTAATGAATACACCCACTGTAGGGGATACAGCAACTGTAATGTATAAACCCACTGTAATGAATACACCCACTGTAATGAATACACCCACTGTAGGGGATACACCCACTGTAGGGGATACACCCACTGTAATGTATACACCCCCTGTAATGAATACACCCACTGTAGGGGATACACCCACTGTAATGAATACACCCACTGTAGGGGATACACCCACTGTAGGGGATACACCCACTGTAATGGATACACCCACTGTAATGAATACACCCAATGTAGGGGATACACCCACTGTAGGGGATACACCCACTGTAATGTATACACCCACTGTAATGAATACACCCACTGTAATGAATACACCCACTGTAGGGGATACACCCACTGTAGTGGATACACCCACTGTAATGAATACACCCACTGTAGTGGATACACCCACTGTAGTGGATACACGCACTGTAATGGATACACCCACTGTAATGAATACACCCACTATAATGGATACACCCACTGTAATGAATACACCCACTGTAATGGATAAACCCACTGTAATGAATACACCCACTGTAATGTATACACCCACTGTAATGCATACACCCACTGTAATATATACACCCACTGTAATGCATACACCCACTGTAATGGATACACCCACTGTAATGTATACACCCACTGTAATGTATACACCCACTGTAATGTATACACCGAGAGCATCTGGCAGCAGAAGAGCTGAGCACAGAACTCCAAGTTATGCTGCTGCAGGTATCTTTGATTGTAAACTACATGAAACCACATCCACTGCGCTCACACCTGTTCACTAAACTATGTGGAGATATGGTATCAGAGCAGGACAATGTTCAATTTCATCCCGAAGCTTGGCGGTTATCGAGGGGGAGTGTTGGAAATATTTTTCGCATTAAGAGAGAAACTGATGTCATTCATTGGATGTAATGTAAAGGAGGCTAAAAATAAACAGACTTGGTTGACTTCCTGTGTAATGTAAAGAAAATGTGCCTCCTTGCCGATGTAACAGATATATTTGGGAAACTGAATGTACTGAACGCCAGCATGCAGGGGAAATACAAAAAAGAATATACAGATGAATGAACAGTGGATTCAGAGGAATTCACACCTCATTGGAGAGATTGCCTCTGAGCATTAATGCCGCGTTCAAAACAACTGTGAACTCGGATCTGAGTTCTCAGTTGTCTTGAAAGCAACATGAAGCTCATAGTACTCTTCACCAGCTCATATCTGTGTGTAGCTGGATTCAGTGCTCTCGTCTGCATTAAAACCAAATATTGATCCAGGTTGGATGTGACAGCAGAGATCAAATCAAATCAAATGTATTTATTTAGCCCTTCTTACATCAGCTGATATCTCAAAGTGTTGTACAGAAACCCAGTCTAAAACCCCAACAGCAAGCTATGCAGGTGTAGAAGCACGGTGGCTAGGAAAAACTCCCTAGAAAGTCCAGAACCTAGGAAGAAACCTAGAGAGGAACCAGACTATGAGGGGTGGCCAGTCCTCTTCTGGCTGTGCCGGGTGGAGATTATAACAGAACATGGCCAAGATGTTCAAATGTTCATAAATGACCAGCATGGTCAAATAATAATAATCACAGTAGTTGTCGAGGGTGCAGCAAGTCAGCACCTCAGGAGTAAATGCCAGTTGGCTTTTCATAGCCGATCATTGAGAGTATCTCTACCGCTCCTGCGGATGAGGTGCGCACTGCACTGTCTGTCACGGACGTCGTCAGGGAAATGACTGGACCAAGGTGCAGCGTTGTGAGCGTACAACAAAAACGACCGTGAAGCTGACTAGGGCTATACAGGCCACTAACACAGACAACTATCCCACAACTAAGGTGGCAAAACAGGCTGCCTAAGTATGATTCCAAATCAGAGACAACGATAGACAGCTGTCCCTGATTGAGAACCATACCCGGCCAAAACATAGAAACACAAAACATAGAAATAAAGAAACTAGAATGTCCACCCTAGTCACACCCTAGCCTACCCAAAATAGAGAATAAAAGCCTCTCTATGGCCAGGGCGTGACACTGTCGACCACGCCCCCCTTGACTTTAAGAAGCTCTGACTCGACATGCATGAAGCACACCCATCCCATTAGTGGTTGGAGAGACAAGATACAGTACCTTCGGGAAAAGTATTCAGACCCCTTGACTTTTCCCACATTTTGTTACGTTACAGCCTTATAATGTATTAAATAAAACAATTTCCTCCTCAATCTACACACAATACCCCGTGATGACAACGTGAAAACAGGTTTTTAGAAATGTTTGCAAATGTATTATAAACAAAAACAGAAATACCTTATTTACATAAGTATCCAGACCCTTTGCTATGAGACTCGAAATTGTGCTCAGCTGCATCCTGTTTCCATTGATCATCCTTCAGATGTTTCTAAAACTTGGAGTCCACCTGTGGTAAATTCAATTGATTGGACATGATTTGGAAAGGCACACACCTGTCTATATAAAGTTTCACAGTTGACAGTTCATATCAGAAAAAACAAGCCATGAGGTTGAAGGAATTGTCCGTAGAGCTCCGAAACTGGATTGTGTCGAGGCACATTGAAGGTCCCCAAGAACAGTTGCCTCCATCATTCTTAAATGGAATAAGTTTGGAACCACCAAAACTCTTCCTAGAGCTGGCCGACTGGCCAAACTGAGCAATCAGGGGAGAAGGGCCTTGGTCAGGGAGGTGACCAAGAATCTGATGGTCACTCTGGCACAGCTCTAGAGTTCCTCTGTGGAGATGGGAAAACCTTCAAGAAGGACAACCATCTATGCAGAATTCCACCAATCAGAACTTTATGGAAGAGTAGCCAGACAGAAGCCACTCTTCAGTAAAAGGCACATGACAGCCCTCTTGGAGTTTGCCAAAAAGGCACCTAAAGACTGACCATGAGAAACAAGATTCTCTGTTCTGATGAAACTGAATGGCCTGAATGCCAAGTGTCACGTCTGAAGGAAACCTGGCACCATCACTACGGTGAACCACGGTGGTGGCAGCATCATGCTGTGGGGATGTTTTTCAGCAGCGGCAGGGACTGGGAGTCTAAGGAGGCAAAGATGAATGGTGCAAAGTACAGAGAGATCCTTGATGAAAACCTGCTGCTGGGCACTCAGGACCTCAGACTGGGGGCGAAGGTTCACCTTCCGACAGGACGCAGGAGTGGCTTCGGGACAAGTCTCTGACTTCAATCCGATCTAACATCTCTGGAAAGACCTGAAAATAGCTGTGCAGCAACGCTTCCCATCCAAACTGACAGAACTTGAGGGGATCTGCAGAGAAGAATGGGAGAAATTCCCCAAACACAGGTGTGGCAAGCTTGTAGCGTCATATCCAAGAAGACTTGAAGCTGTAATTGCTGCCAAAGGTGCTTCAACAAAGTACTGAGTAAAGAGTCTGAATACTTATGTAAATGTGATATTTCAGTTTATCAGCAAACATGTTTTCTCTCTTGTCCCTCTGCAGCAGACATGGTGAGCAATAGGTTTGGAATAGGTTTGGAATAGGTTTGCGCAATAAAATAAAAAGAGAGGAGAGAGAGAGAGAGAGAGGATATGGAGGAGAGTGAGAGAGTGAGAGAGTGAGAGAGAGAGAGAGAGAGAGAGGGGGAGATGGAGGAGAGAGAGAGAGAGAGAGAGAGAGAGAGAGAGAGAGAGAGAGAGAGAGAGAGAGAGAGAGAGGGGATGGAGGAGAGAGGGGAGGGAGAGGAGAGAGAGACGAGATGGAGGAGAGAGAGAGAGGAGATGGAGGAGAGAGAGGAGAGAGAGAGGAGAGGGAGGAGAGAGAGGAGAGAAAGAGAGAGAGAGAGGAGATGGAGGAGAGAGAGAGAGAGAGAGAGAGAGAGAGGGAGATGGAGGAGAGAGAGAGAGAGAGAGAGAGGGAGATGGAGGAGAGAGAGAGAGAGAGAGAGAGAGAGAGAGAGAGAGAGAGAGAGAGAGGAGATGGAGGAGAGAGAGGAGAGAGGGGAGAGAGGGGAGATGGAGGAGAGAGGAGAGAGAGAGGAGATGGAGGAGAGAGAGGAGAGAGGAGAGAGAGAGAGGAGAGAGAGAGGTGATAGAGAGGAGAGAGAGGAAGAGGAGATGGAGGAGAGAGGGGAGAGAGGGGAGATGGAGGAGAGAGAGGAGAGAGGGGAGAGAGGGGAGATGGAGGAGAGAGGAGAGAGAGAGGAGATGGAGGAGAGAGATGAGAGTTAGAGGAGATGGCGGAGAGAGAGGAGAGAGGAGAGAGAGAGAGGAGAGAGAGAGGTGATAGAGAGGAGAGAGAGAGAGAGAGAGGAGATAGAGAGAGAGGAGATAGAGAGAGGAGAGAGAGAGAGAGAGGAGATGGTGGGATCAAAGGAGCCAGCTAGAAGAGACATCTTATTTAATTAGAATAGGAATGGTAGTGACTTCATTTGCTAAGGCTTTGCTTAAAATGGAGTCCAATTTGGTCTCTCTCACAGTTAGGTACCATTCACATTCTAACAATACATTAACAGGATAGTGAAATTATGATTTAAGCCATCATAAATTGGTATTGAAATAATGACTAGGCTAAATGCAGCCTTTTCACCTGTTAACCCTTCTGTGGTGTTTTTGTTATTCACCCTTTGTTGCTATTTACCTCTGCTAGATCACATTTATCAATAAAAACACTATTTGTTTGTTTTGAGAAAATTATGGGTGGAATAATAAATAATAAATCAGCTTTATCTTGAACAAATATAAACAAACAAGGTTTTCATCACTTTTGATGTTTATTGCTTTTGAACTGAACAAATTGGAAGGACAAATTTGACAAAGTATTTTATGGAAATGATAAATCAGCCCCACTGAACACAAATGAAGGCCGTTCTACACACCACATGAGGGACAGAGTTTTACTGTGTGCACGGCGTCTTCTTGTCCTTCTGGGGTCCACACACACATCGCACACTACTTCCTGTTGCTACCGGCTGCAATCTAGAATGATGAAAACACTTTGTTCAGGAATTTTACTAACATCTCACTCACTCACATATACAGTTACAGCAGGCCACACAGAACAACATAACTCACACTTACTTCCGGTATTGGAGTTGTTGGTTCAGTATCCTCCTCCTGAATCCTCCTCACAATGGCTGAAGAAGCTGGGGTCATTGGGATATGTTGCCTCCTCCTTGATTTATGGTCTTTCCAATGCCTTGCCCAGCTTCTCGAGAAAGAGCCTTCTCATCTGGAGGTTCCCTCTGTTCCAATCTGGGTTCAACACGAGATGCCCAAGATGTCGCAGAACATCAGCGTAGGGTTCTTCTTTTCCAGCTGTAGTCAGTCACTAGCGTGTCTAAATTGTCCACCACCTCCTTTTGTGGCAATGTAATCCATTATGATCTCTGGTTTTTCATGTTCCTGGCCACAGATTCTCCCATCCCTGTTCAGCGTACTTATGAGTACCACATTTTTGCCTTTCTTTGGTAAGTAGGACACTAGGGACATGTCGGCCATGAATGCAGACTTAGAGGAATTGACAGGCCTGTTCTGTGTATTCAACAGCTCAGGTGGAATCTCTGGCTTGTTTTTTTTGTACTGTTCCTACTGTCGTCAGCTTCCTCTTGACGAGCTCCTTTCCCAGCTTGTGCAAAGTAATAAAAAAAAAAGATATTGCATGTGATGCTGTGAACACTGTGTGTCACATCCAGGACAACCTACATCCAGGACAACCTGCATCCCTTGGTTTTTCTCAGGGACTTCTCCATCTGGCTTCCCCATATACACTTGCAAGTTCCACACATATGATGAAGCAGCATCACATGCAGCCCAGATCTTGATTCCATATTTTGTGGGTTTAGACAGTATGTACTGTCTGAAGGGGCAGCGGCCCCTAAATGGCATAAGCTGCTCATCAACGGTAACGTTGGGCCCAGGGTTGTAAAACAGGGGAAGACGGTCCACCCACTTGTCCCCCACTGACCTGATTGTAGCTAGCTTGTCTCTCTACACTGACCTGATTGCAGCTAGCTGGTCTCTCTGCACTGACCTGATTGCAGCTAGCTTGTCTCTCTACACTGACCTGATTGCAGCTAGCTTGTCTCTCTGCACTGACCTGATTGCAACTAGCTTGTCTCTCTGCACTGACCTGATAGCAGCTAGCTTGTCTCTCTGCACTGACCTGATTGCAGCTAGCTTGTCTCTCTACACTGACCTGATTGCAGCTAGCTTGTCTCTCTACACTGACCTGATAGCAGCTAGCTTGTCTCTCTGCACTGACCTGATTGCAGCTAGCTTGTCTCTACACTGACCTGATTGTAGCTAGCTTGTCTCTCTGCACTGACCTGATTGTAGCTAGCTTGTCTCTCTACACTGACCTGATTGCAGCTAGCTTGTCTCTCGACACTGACCTGATTGCAGTTAGCTTGTCTCTCTGCACTGACCTGATTGCAGCAAGCTTGTCTCTCTGCAGTGACCTGATTGTAGCTAGCTTGTCTCTCTACACTGACCTGATTGCAGTTAGCTTGTCTCTCTACACTGACCTGCTTGCAGTTAGCTTGTCTCTCTGCTGCCTAGCTGGTCTGGTGTCTCGGTTATCAAAGTGCATAATCCTGGAAATAATGTGGAAGTTTTCCAGAGAAATTGAAAAGTTGTCTGCCAGTTTCTGCATCCCACAGGGATTCAGTGGATTCCCCACTGGATCTGAAAACACCAGCAAGGATAAGAACCCCAAAGTATGCATGTATATGAGTTTGGTCCATCTCCTTCCAAATCAAATCACATTTATTTATAAAGCCCTTCTTACATCAGCTGATATCTCAAAGTGCTGTACAGAAACCCAGCCTAAAACCCCAAACAGCAAGCAATGCAGGTGTAGAAATACCTTCCCTCCAATGTAGTGCAGTCCAGAATTATTTTCTGGATGGTGTCTGGGATAACAGTTAAAAGACTTTATGTCCTGCACATGAGTGACCACCATCCGCTTCGGCCCTGGTTCCATCCTGATCACATTGGCAGCCATGCGGGGTGGCTCATTCCTTGGGCAAGATATATTTCTCCTAATGCAGGCTGCTGATGAGCTGGTTGCTGATGGTCTGCTTCTGGGGCTGGCTGCTGGCGGGCTAGTCCTGGGGCTGGCTCTGGGTCAATCTCATCCTCTTCTTCCAACTCACTGTCAGACTCCTAATTGACAGAGACATGATCCTGATGTAAAGAGTGCGAGAAAAGTGGGAGACAGGCAGACAGGCAGGAAGACAGACAAGTTCTTGTTGCTATGTTGAAACAGCAGGCCCAGGGAGGAGGAAGACAGACAAGTTATTGTTGCTATGTGTAAACAGCAGGCCCAGGGAGGAGGAAGACAGACAAGTTCTTGTTGCTATGTGTAAACAGCAGGCCCAGGGAGGAGGAAGACAGACAAGTTCTTGTTGCTATGTGTAAACAGCAGGCCCAGGGAGGAGGAAGACAGACATGTTATTGTTGCTATGTGTAAACAGCAGGCCCAGGGAGGAGGAAGACAGACAAGTTATTGTTGCTATGTGTAAACAGCAGGCCCAGGGAGGAGGAAGACAGACAGGTTCTTGTTGCTATGTGTAAACAGCAGGCCCAGGGAGGAGGAAGACAGACAAGTTATTGTTGCTATGTGTAAACAGCAGGCCCAGGGAGGAGGAAGACAGACAGGTTCGTGTTGCTATGTGTAAACAGCAGGCCCAGGGAGGAGGAAGACAGACAAGTTATTGTTGCTATGTGTAAACAGCAGGCCCAGGGAGGAGGAAGACAGAGTGAAGGCACACAGCAAGTCTTTTTGTTTAATTTCTACTTGTTTTCACCCACACACAAACATTTCCACATTTTTATTACCCTTGTACCCGAACACCACAGATGTAATATCAATGTGTAGGGGCGTGCACCGTGTGCACTCAATGAAAATGAGTTCTTTTACATGTTATTCACAGAGAATGAGCCAAGTCCAATGAGTCTCAGGTTGAAAAAATTATTAATTGTATAATTGTTGATGCCAGTTCCCTCTGGCTTTCCACAAACAGAAATTAAAAATATATATATAATTCCATAATTTACCACATTGTCTCAGTTAAATGGATTAAGATGAATATTCAAACGGTTGTATTTGTCAGGACTTGGTCATTATATTATTAATGCTTTCTCTGGTTGCCCGAGAAGCGATGGGGTAGTGGAGGTGAAAACCTGTATTAGTGAGAGAGAGAGAGCTGAGAGCAGCATCATTAGAGTTTGCCTGCTCTGTTTTCTACTTTATATTCATTATCTTGTTTCATTTATTCCCTCATCCATTTAAGCTGCCTAATTAAAAGAGCATTCATTTTTTATTTTTTTATTTATTCATCCAAATTCACTTGAAATTGTACAGCTTTGAATCTAAATTACTTTTCACAGCTGCCAGTATTCAAATGAAGGGAGTCCTGCTTCTACGCTTGAGGGGGAAAGAGATGGAATGTTAGAATCAGGGTTATCTTCTCACTGGTTTTCTCTCTCTCGTCTGCGGGGAGCAAAGTGTTTTAACTCTTTGGAAGTGGGTACTACGTGGAGAATATAGAGCGTAGATATTGTATCTATGTAAAGCGATTTGAGGAGCAAATCCAGTGCAGTAATATGTTTCAGTAAAGTTAATACGGTAGTAAACTGAATTATATTATCTTGTTCTCTCCAGGGATAGTTTTCTAGCTATGCCTGATGACACTAAATTGTTCCGCTGTTCTGTCGTTCACTACATACTTTAGTGTGAGAAGGTGTTTGTGGTGAGGAGGGGCAGGAGGTGTTTTGTACATAAAAACAAAGTCATCGGTGATTGGATTTTCTCTAACCAATCAGTATATTGCAGGCCATTGATGCGTTTTCAAACCGCTGCTTTACCCACGTGTCCTGGCTCTGTCCCAACCCATCGGTTTCTGGACCAATCAGGTGGCCCCGAATGTGTTGGCATTCGGTAACTGGTCAGGGAGGTACTCAGATCCAGACTCATTGAGGAGAAGAAGTCTGTGGGCGTGGCCTGGTATTTGGCCCAAGCAAGGAGTCTGGCTAGCCAGGCATACAATATCCATTCCTTTCAAAGAGTTGGATGTGTTGTTCTTTATTATGGCTTTGGGGCCTTCAGCTATTTCTGGATGCTGTGGCTAGTACCTTTATGTGAACAGTACAGTAGACTATAGCAGCTCCGGACATGTCAGTCTATGGTACAGATGGTACAGCATGGTTTATAAAGGTAGAGAAAGACCAGCTCTTGTTAGTTCAGTGTATAGTACATTAGTCTATGACAGACCAGGGTCAGTATGTGTGTGTGTGTGTGTGTGTGTGTGTGTGTGTGTGTGTGTGTGTGTGTGTGTGTGTGTGTGTGTGTGTGTGTGTGTGTGTGTGTGTGTGTGTGTGTGTGTGTGTGTGTGTGTGTGTGTGTGTGTGTGTGTGTGTGTGTGTGTGCGTGCGTGCGTGCGTGCGTGCGTGCGTGCGTGCGTGCGTGCGTGCGTGCGTGCGTGCGTGCGTGCGTCCTGCCTGGAGAACGCCCCCCATTCACCTTTAATTGTAACAAAAACACCCTCACTTGCTGTATCATTTGAAAATGATAAAACTCCGGCATGACAGTTTCTAAAGCACAATGACAAATGTAATCACATTTCTGTAGAGGTGTGGGCAGAATGTTTTTAATATTTTGCAGTGATTGACTTTTTCAAACAAACAAAAAATAAAGATGCCTATATAGTGACATAAACTGGCCGTGCAAGATTATGATTTAGTCCTATATAATAACAGACATGTCCTGTAATATGATTATGATTTAGTCCTATATAATAACAGACATGTCCTGTAATGTGATTATGATTTAGTCCTATATAATAACAGACATGTCCTGTAATGTGATTATGATTTAGTCCTATATAATAACAGACATGTCCTGTAATGTGATTATGATTTAGTCCTATATAATAATAGACATGTCCTGTAACGTGATTATGATTTAGTCCTATATAATAATAGACATGTCCTGTAATGTGATTATGATTTAGTCCTATATAATAATAGACATGTCCTGTAATGTGATTATGATTTAGTCCTATATAATAATAGACATGTCCTGTAACGTGATTATGATTTAGTCCTATATAATAATAGACATGTCCTGTAATGTGATTATGATTTAGTCCTATATAATAATAGACATGTCCTGTAATGTGATTATGATTTAGTCCTATATAATAACAGACATGTCCTGTAATATGATTATGATTTAGTCCTATATAATAATAGACATGTCCTGTAATGTGATTATGATTTAGTCCTATATAATAATAGACATGTCCTGTAACGTGATTATGATTTAGTCCTATATAATAATAGACATGTCCTGTAATATGATTATGATTTAGTCCTATATAATAACAGACATGTCCTGTAGCGTGATTATGATTTAGTCCTATATAATAACAGACATGTCCTGTAATGTGATTATGATTTAGTCCTATATAATAATAGACATGTCCTGTAATGTGATTATGATTTAGTCCTATATAATAATAGACATGTCCTGTAATGTGATTATGATTTAGTCCTATATAATAATAGAGACATGTCCTGTAATGTGATTACGATTTAGTCCTATATAATAATAATAGACATGTCCTGTAATGTGATTATGATTGAGTCCTATATAATAATAATGTCCTGTAATATGATTAGGATTTAGTCCTATATAATAATAGACATGTCCTGTAATATGATTATGATTTAGTCCTATATAATAATAGACATGTACTGTAGTATGATTATGAGTCTGGGTGAAGCACCTTTGTTCTTGTAGAGATGGTAATATAGTCTGGTTAAAACATCTTTGCTCTTGTAGAGATGGTAATATAGTCTGGATGAAACATCTTTGCTCTTGTAGAGATGGTAATATAGTCTGGATGAAACGTCTTTGTTCTTGTAGAGATGGTAATATAGTCTGGATGAAACATATTTGTTCTTGTAGAGATGGTAATATAGTCTGGTTAAAACATCTTTGCTCTTGTAGAGATGGTAATATAGTCTGGATGAAACATCTTTGCTCTTGTAGAGATGGTAATATAGTCTGGATGAAACGTCTTTGTTCTTGTAGAGATGGTAATATAGTCTGGATGAAACATATTTGTTCTTGTAGAGATGGTAATATAGTCTGGATGAAACATCTTTGTTCTTGTAGAGATGGTAATATAGTCTGGATGAAACATCTTTGTTCTTGTAGAGATGGTAATATAGTCTGGATGAAACAGCTTTGTTCTTGTTGAGATGGTAATATAGTCTGGATGAAACATCTTTGTTCTTGTAGAGATGGTAATATAGTCTGGATGAAACATCATTGTTCTTGTAGAGATGGTAATATAGTCTGGATGAAACATCTTTGTTCTTGTAGAGATGGTAATATAGTCTGGATGAAACATCTTTGTTCTTGTAGAGATGGTAATATAGTCTGCATGAAACATCTTTGTTCTTGTAGAGATGGTAATATAGTCTGGATGAAACATCTTTGTTCTTGTAGAGATGGTAATATAGTCTGGATGAAACATCTTTGTTCTTGTAGAGATGGTAATATAGTCTGGATGAAACAGCTTTGTTCTTGTTGAGATGGTAATATAGTCTGGATGAAACATCTTTGTTCTTGTAGAGATGGTAATATAGTCTGGGTGAAACATCTTTGTTCTTGTAGAGATGGTAATATAGTCTGGATGAAACATCTTTGTTCTTGTAGAGATGGTAATATAGTCTGGGTGAAACATCTTTGTTCTTGTAGAGATGGTAATATAGTCTGGGTGAAACATCTTTGCTCTTGTAGAGATGGTAATATAGTCTGGGTGAAACGTCTTTTTAACTACTGACTTCATTGGCCCTGCTACTCAAGGTTTTCCCACCACGGTTTTGGGGACCATGATTGATCCTGAAGGTGATCGTTTAACCTTACACCATACACTGCAATTCTTCCTTCTCTTCAATCTACCCAGTTAGATCCAGACAGATATGCATGTGAGACAAGCAGCATGTGTCTATGATATATAGAACATTGCCTTCAGGACAGTGGGTAGCGGTATCTCCTTTCAACCAGCAGAACACTTGTTGTTCCTTTGTGGCTCTCTATCTTGTGATGAAAACATGGTGATTAGGGCCTTTGTTGAGCACAGAGAAACGGTGAACATGCTTTCGAAAGACATCAAAGACCGTGCAGGCTGACAGGGGTTTGGTTTCATCTGGGTCAAGGGCTTCTGAAGCCCCTCATGTAAAAGAGAAACGGTTCATCAAAGATGGCTGCTCTTGGAAGTAGCGCTGAAATGGAGACGTGGTCCGGTGAATGAGAAACATTGGCCTCTAACATCATTTTTCCTAGACGAGAGCTTTGTTGTAGTAGTTTGACCTTCTTGTGTTGCCGTACATGACAACGTGACAATGCTTTGAGGAACTGTAAATGTAGTATTTTGCGCCTGGGTCTTTTTGTAAACAACAAAAATAATTTGGTGTGTAAACAAACAAGGATTTTACAGGAGGAGGCTGATGAGTCATTCAATCTCAGATGATGGAAGTCTAATTATCCTTTTCAGGGTTTCAGGGGGACTATTTGAAGACTTGTAGGACGTGTATGGAACATTACAGTGGACAAATAATATACCAATCAATGCATGTCATTCACTCACAGCACGACGCAGCAGACTTTTCATTCTCACTTCACACAGACACCCGATGAAAACAAATTCCTTGAAGAGCGCTCCAAATTCCATGTCTCACCTCGACCGTGAACTTCTGTCACATTCTGTCATCTCCTCAGGTGCTCTTTAGCTCTGAGTGTCGGCTTTAGATAATGGGTGGCACCCTATTCCCGATATAGTGCACTAGTTGTGAGCAGGGTCCATAGGACTCCCATAGGGCTCTGGTCAAAAGTAGTGCACTATGTAGGAAATAGGGAGCCATTTGAGACACAACTTCCAGCTATTTCAATATAATAATGTATTATTCAGAGGAGAATGTAGTGGCAACACAATGAAATTCAATTGTGTTGTTCTGGTAGAAGACTTAACTGATGACACTAAATTGTGTTGTTCTGGTAGAAGACTTAACTGATGACACTAAATTGTGTTGTTCTGGTAGAAGACTTTTAACTGATGACACTAAATTGTGTTGTTCTGGTAGAAGACTTAACTGACCAAATGAGAGAAAAATTGAGATATTGGCAAAGGACTTTAAAAGCTTGAAACAATTTTAAAAAGTAATAACGGAAGAAGTATATAGTGGAAATGAAAAGCCTCAGTCTAAATGAGAAAACCCTGGAATGAAAATGTCATTTGGGGGGAATATATTACCAGGATATATGAAGGGTTGGAGGTGGAAGACTGTAGCTATTGTGGAGGGGGTAGACTGTAGCTATTGTGGAGGGGGTAGACTGTAGCTATTGTGGATGGGGTAGACTGTAGCTATTGTGGAGGGAGTAGACTGTAGCTATTGTGGACGGGGAAGACTGTAGCTATTGTGGAGGGGGAAGACTGTAGCTATTGTGGAGGGGGTAGACTGTAGCTATTGTGGACGGGGAAGACTGTAGCTATTGTGGAGGGGGTAGACTGTAGCTATTGTGGAGGGAGTAGACTGTAGCTATTGTGGACGGGGAAGACTGTAGCTATTGTGGAGGGGGAAGACTGTAGCTATTGTGGAGGGGGTAGACTGTAGCTATTGTGGAGGGGGTAGACTGTAGCTATTGTAGAGGGGGAAGACTGTAGCTATTGTGGAGGGAGTAGACTGTAGCTATTGTGGACGGGGAAGACTGTAGCTATTGTGGAGGGGGTAGACTGAAGCTATTGTGGAGGGGGTAGACTGTAGCTCTTGTGGAGGGAGTAGACTGTAGCAATTGTGGACGGGAAAGACTGTAGCTATTGTGGAGGGGGAAGACTGTAGCTGTTGTGGAGGGGGAAGACTGTAGCTATTGTGGAGGGGGTAGACTGTAGCTATTGTGGAGGTGGAAGACTGTAGCTATTGTGGAGGGGGAAGACTGTAGCTATTGTGGAGGTGGAAGACTGTAGCTATTGTGGAGGGGGTAGACTGTAGCTATTGTGGAGGGGGTAGACTGTAGCTATTGTGGAGGTGGAAGACTGTAGCTATTGTGGAGGGGGAAGACTGTAGCTATTGTGCAGGGGGTAGACTGTAGCTATTGTGGAGGTGGAAGACTGTAGCTATTGTGGAGGTGGAAGACTGTAGCTATTGTGGAGGGGGTAGACTGTAGCTATTGTGGACGTGGAAGACTGTAGCTATTGTGCAGGGGGTAGACTGTAGCTATTGTGGAGGTGGAAGACTGTAGCTATTGTGGAGGTGGAAGACTGTAGCTATTGTGGAGGGGGTAGACTGTAGCTATTGTGGAGGTGGAAGACTGTAGCTATTGTGGAGGGGGTAGACTGTAGCTATTGTGGAGGTGGAAGACTGTAGCTATTGTGGAGGGGGTAGACTGTAGCTATTGTGGAGGGGGTAGAGTGTAGCTATTGTGGAGGTGGAAGACTAGCTGTTGTGGAGGGGGAAGACTGTAGCTATTGTGCAGGGGGTAGACTGTAGCTATTGTGGAGGTGGAAGACTGTAGCTATTGTGGAGGGGGAAGACTGTAGCTATTGTGGAGGGGGTAGACTGTAGCTATTGTGGAGGGGGAAGACTGTAGCTATTGTGGAGGGGGTAGACTGTAGCTATTGTGTAGGGGGAAGACTGTAGCTATTGTGGAGGGGGTAGACTGTAGCTATTGTAGAGGGGGAAGACTGTAGCTATTGTGGAGGGAGTAGACTGTAGCTATTGTGGACGGGGAAGACTGTAGCTATTGTGGAGGGGGTAGACTGTAGCTATTGTGGAGGGGGTAGACTGTAGCTATTGTAGAGGGGGAAGACTGTAGCTATTGTGGAGGGAGTAGACTGTAGCTATTGTGGACGGGGAAGACTGTAGCTATTGTGGAGGGGGTAGACTGTAGAGGCTCTAAGAGGCTCTATACCCCAAGAGGCTCTATACCCCAAGAGGCTCTATACCCCAAGAGACTCTATACCCCAAGAGGCTCTATACTCCAAGAGGCTCTAGACCCAAAGAGGCTCTATACTCCAAGAGGCTCTATACTCCAAGAGGCTCTATACTCCAAGAGGCTCTA
>NC_092160.1:32364718-32377218 GCF_045791955.1 Oncorhynchus clarkii lewisi | reverse complement strand
GGAGGGTTTATAGTACGTACCGGGAGCAAGGTTAAGGTTGGAGGTAGAGAGGGTTTATAGTACGTACTGGGAGCAAGGTTAAGGTTGGAGGTAGAGAGGGTTTATAGTACGTACCGGGGGCAAGGTTAAGGTCGAGGGCAAGGTTGGAGGTAGAGAGGGTTTATAGTACGTACCGGGAGCAAGGTTAAGGTCGAGGGCAAGGTTGGAGGTTGGTGTTGGAGAGGGGAGGTGGAGATTGGTTAAAATACGTACCGGTGGCAAGGTTACGGTTGGATGTATCAAGTGGCACAGTGGTCTAAGGAACCGCATGTCAGTGCTAGAGGCATCACTACAGACCCTGGTTCGATTCCAGGCTGTATCACAACAGGCCGTGATTGGGAGTCCCATAGCGCGGCGCATTATTGGCCCTGCGTCATCCGAGTTAGGGTTTGGCTGGGGTAGGCCATCATTGTAAATAAGAATTTGTTCTTTACTGACTTGCCTAGTTAAATAAAGGTTAAATATAACAAATAAAGAGGTTGGAAGGTAGATTGACTAAAGGAGGTCAAGGTGAGACGGTGTATAGGGACAGTTAGGAGGAGGAGATGGGTGGGTGGTGGAAGTCTAGAGGTGGGAGTGAGACAGGATGAGACAGGATGGCGTGGCAGGATGTAGGAGATAACAGGAGGAACTGAAGAGGTGGGGGGTGGTAGAGAGGTGGGAGGTGTGAGTGTGGAGGTGGTTGGGCATGAGAGGAACATGCAAGGACACAGATTATTATTAAAATAGGAGAGGGGTGAGAATTATGCCTGCCTGACCGGGCTCCTGTTTTGAGAGAGAAATAAGCTATTTGATGTGGCGGTGTTGTATCTACTCCTTACAGAACGTAATGATATCAACTATGAAGGTAATTAAACACATCCTGTCTAGAGGTGGTCTCACTGCCAGTTATAGACTCAAGGTTAGAGGTCTTTCTATAGGTTATTCTGTTGGATGCTGTCTTTGCTTTGGGTTGTAGACCTGCTGGAAAAAACAACACTTTCAGTTTCTTGACTGTCCTTGTTCCGGAGTGGCGTTTTAATCTTCCTTTGTTTTGGTTAGGAAACAATGTTTCAGTCTTTTAGCTTCTGGATTCTGTGTTTATTGAGGCTCTAGAAAACTAGCAGAGAGGATCACATCTCCCCTGAACACTAGGCACTGAGAGGAGTCATGGAGGGAGGCTGCTTGCTGCCCGAAAGGCACCCTATTCCGTATTTAGTGCACTACTTTTGAGCAGGGCCCATAAGGTAGGGGTCAAAAGTAGTGTACTATAAAGAGAATGGGGAGCCTTTTGGAATGCATGCCACTGCAGTTTTTTTTTCGACGGCAGACATTTTGAATCCCTCCTCAACAGTTGTGTATGTACCCCATCACCAGGAGGGCTTTGGCTGAGATTGCTGGGGAGAACACCAGGAGGGCTTTGGGACTCCCAGGCAGGAGAACAACTTCTAGGGATAAATATCACACGGTATTGAGGTGAGAGGGAAGGCGAGGAATGGCTGTATATCTCCCGATTCAGTGTGTGTGTGTGTGTGTTTGTGTGCGTGTTTGTGTGTGTATGTTTGTGTGCGTGCATGTGTGTGTGTGTGTGTGTGTGTGTGTGTGTTTGTGTGTGTGTGTGTGTGTGTTTGTGTGTGTATGTTTGTGTGCTTGCGTGTGTGTGTGTGTGTGTGTGTGTGTGTGTGTGTTTGTGTGTGTTTGTGTGTGTGTGTGTTTGTGTGTGTATGTTTGTGTGCTTGCATGTGTGTGTGTGTGTGTGTGTGTGTGTGTGTGTGTGTGTGTGTGTGTGTGTGTGTGTGTGTGTGTGTGTGTGTGTGTGTGTGTGTGTGTGTGTGTGTGTGTTCAGAATGCCGTCTTCTGGTGTATGATAATACCAGAGAAAAAGGTGTTAAAATATGTTGGAATATCTCGATGGAACGTGCATGGCTTCAGGTGTTCTCTGACATTCTCTCTGTGGAGCCACAGACCACACACACACACACACACACACACACACACACACACACACACACACACACACACACACACATGCACACGGTCTGGTGGTCTGGTAGGGCTGCTGTTAAGTTGTTATTCTCCTTACCACAGTCATTATTACCATGATGTAGCTGATGTGTACTAACAGCTCTCTTCTTGGAAACTGGATGAAATGGAGGCCTCATCCTCCCGTATGTACATTAACAAACACACAATGTGTTTCCACAAACACAGACAAGGCACTGCATTTTACATGAGTCAGATAGTCACCACTCACACCAGCAGCAAATGTGC
Source organism: Oncorhynchus clarkii lewisi (assembly GCF_045791955.1). Taxonomy (NCBI): domain Eukaryota; kingdom Metazoa; phylum Chordata; class Actinopteri; order Salmoniformes; family Salmonidae; genus Oncorhynchus; species Oncorhynchus clarkii. The sequence goes on along the minus strand of NC_092160.1, from coordinate 32,374,929 downwards.
AGCAGCAGCCTAACAACTGCTCAATTTACTGAACCACTGTCTGAATGCATCCCAAATGGCACTCTATTCCCCTTTATAGTGCCCTATTCCCCTTTATAGTGCCCTATTCCCAGTTATAGTGCCCTAATCCCCTTTTTAGAGCACTACTTTTGTCCAGTGCCTGTGAGGCTCTGGCCAAAAGTATTACACCATATAGGGCCTGGGTCAAAACGTAGTGCACAGTATAGGGAATAGGGTGCCATTTGCGACACAGACCCTTGTCAGGTCTATGGGGAGATAGATGGGTACAGGATGGTCTATGGGGAGATAGATGGGTACAGGATGGTCTATGGGGAGATAGATGGGTACAGGATGGTCTATGGGGAGATAGATGGGTACAGGATGGTCTATGGGGAGATAGATGGGTACAGGATGGTCTATGGGGAGATAGATGGGTACAGGATGGTCTATGGGGAGATAGATGGGTACAGGATGGTCTATGGGGAGATAGATGGGTACAGGATGGTCTATGGGGAGATAGATGGGTACAGGAAGGTCTATGGGGAGATAGATGGGTACAGGAAGGTCTATGGGGAGATAGATGGGTACAGGATGGTCTATGGGGAGATAGATGGGTACAGGATGGTCTATGGGGAGATAGATGGGTACAGGATGGTGAAGGCCTTTATAAAGCTGAGGAATTCTGGGTCTCGGTTCTTCTGTTTCTGTAATGGCTGGTGGCCCCATGCCACTTGTCATTTCCATTCGCTGGCCACATGCTGTGGTGTTGACCTTCACTATGAACCCTGCTGTGGTGTTGACCTTCACTATGAACCCTGCTGTGGTGTTGACCTTCACTATGAACCCTGCTGTGGTGTTGACCTTCACTATGAACCCTGCTGTGGTGTTGACCTTCACTATGAACCCTGCTGTGGTGTTGACCTTCACTACGAACCCTGCTGTGGTGTTGACCTTCACTATGAACCCTGCTGTGGTGTTGACCTTCACTATGAACACTGCTGTGGTGTTGACCTTCACTATGCACCCTGCTGTGGTGTTGACCTTCACTATGAACCCTGCTGTGGTGTTGACCTTCACTACGAACCCTGCTGTGGTGTTGACCTTCACTATGAACCCTGCTGTGGTGTTGCACTTTCAGTTTTGTGTGAATGCTGCCATCTATCTGCGGTTTCTGGTTTGGGTAGTTTTTAGTAGTCATAGTGGGAACAACATCCTCTATACACCGTGTCCGTGTATACGTCAATGTTATTCTCAGAGGCTACCCGGAACATATCCCAGTCCGCGTGACCAAAACAATCTTGAAGCATGGATTCTGATTGGTCAGACCAGCGTTGAATAGACCTTAACACGGGTATAGGAAGGGAGGAGCAAAATGTCCAAAAGGAGGGCGGGGCCTTGTAGCCATGCCGGAAGGGGGAGTAACAATGGTCGAGAGTATTTTCAATGTGAGTACTACAGGCAATGTGTTGATAGAACTTCGGTAGCATTTTCCTCAAATTTGCTTTGTTAAAATCCACAGCTACAATAAATGTGGCCTCAGGATATGTGGTTTCCAGTTTACATAAAGTCCAGTGTAGCTCCTTGAGGGCCGTCGTGGTATCGGATTGAAGGGGAATATACGCAGCTGTGACTACAACAAAATAAAATTACCTTGGGAGGGAATGCGGTTGGTATTTGATTGTGAGGTATTCAAGGTTGGGTGAACAAAAGGACTTGAGTTTCTGTACGTTATCACAGTCACACCATGAGTCGTTAATCATAAAACATACACCTCCGCCTTTCTTCTTTACAAAGAGTTCTTTATTCCTGTTTGATGTACTGAGAACCCAGCTGGCTGTATGGACGGGGACAGTATATCCGGAGAGTTCTTTATTCCTGTTTGATGTACTGAGAACCCAGCTGGCTGTATGGACGGGGACAGTATATCCGGAGAGATCTTTATTCCTGTTTGATGTACTGAGAACCCAGCTGGCTGTATGGACAGGGACAGTATATCCGGAAAGTTCTTTATTCCTGTTCGATGTACTGAGAACCCAGCTGGCTGTATGGACAGGGACAGTATATCGGAGAGTTCTTTATTCCTGTTCGATGTACTGAGAACCCAGCTGGCTGTATGGACGGGGACAGTATATCGGAGAGTTCTTTATTCCTGTTCTATGTACTGAGAACCCAGCTGGCTGTATGGACAGGGACAGTATATCCGGAGAGATCTTTATTCCTGTTTGATGTACTGAGAACCCAGCTGGCTGTATGGACAGGGACAGTATATCCGGACAGTTCTTTATTCCTGTTCGATGTACTGAGAACCCAGCTGGCTGTATGGACAGGGACAGTATATCGGAGAGTTCTTTATTCCTGTTTGATGTACTGAGAACCCAGCTGGCTGTATGGACGGGGACAGTATATCGGAGAGTTCTTTATTCCTGTTTGATGTACTGAGAACCCAGCTGGCTGTATGGACGGGGACAGTATATCTAAAGAGAGCCTTGATTCCGTGAAACGGAGTATGTTTCAGTCTCTGATCTCTTTCTGGAAGGATATCCTCGCTCTGCGCTTGTCTACTTTATTGTCCAGGTACTTAACATTAGCGAGTAATATACTCGGAAGCGGTGGATGGTGTGCATGCCTCCTGAGTTGGACTAGAAGTCCAATCCGAATACCTCTTCTCTTCTGGCGGCATCTTGGAGCAGCCTCTGATAAGTGCAATTGCTCTGGGGGGGTAAAAACAAAGAATCCAATTCAGAAGTCATATTCCTGGTCGTAATGCTGGTGAGTTACCGCTGAGTTAACTCTGAAATTCAAAAGTTATTTCCGTCTGTATGTAATAATAATAACACAAAGAGCTAGAATGAAAGGGGATGACCATAACAATTTGACAGAACATTTGGCTTTCCTTTGATTCATGTATAGACACTCGCTCAAGAGATACTACAGTACATACAGTGGGGCAAAAAAGTATTTAGTCAGCCACCAATTGTGCAAGTTCTCCCACTTAAAAAGATGAGAGAGGCCTGTAATTTTCATCATAGTTACACTTCAATTATGACAGACAAAATGAGAAAAAAAGAAAATCCAGAAAATCAAATTGTAGGATTTTTAATGAATTTATTTGCAAATTATGGTGGAAAGTTAAGTATTTGGTCAATAACAAAAGTTTATCTCAATACTTTGTTATACACCCTTTGTTGGCAATGACAGAGGTCAAACATTTTCTGTCTTCACAAGGTTTTCACACACTGTTGTTTTGGGGCTGTTGCTGGGCAACACGGACTTTCAACTCCCTCCAACGATTTTCTATGGGGTTGAGATCAGGAGTCTGGCTAGGCCACTCCAGGACCTTGAAATGCTTCTTACGAAGCCACTCCTTCGTTGCCCGGGCGGTGTGTTTGGGATCATTGTCATGCTGAAAGACCCAGCCACGTTTCATCTTCAATGCCCTTGCTGATGGAAGTAGGTTTTCACTCAAAATCTCACAATACATGGCCCCATTCATTCTTTCCTTTACACGGCTCAGTCGTCCTGGTCCCTTTGCAGAAAAACAGCCCCAAAGCATGATGTTTCCACCCCCATGCTTCACAGTAGGTATGGTGTTCTTTGGATGCAACTCAGCATTCTTTGTCTTCCAAACACGACAAGTTGAGTTTTTACCAAAAAGTTATATTTTGGTTTCATCTGACCATATGACATTCTCCCAATCTTCTTCTGGATCATCCAAATGCTCTCTAGCAAACTTCAGACGGGCCTGGACATGTACTGGCTTAAGCAGGGGGACACGTCTGGCACTGCAAGATTTGAGTCCCTGGCGGCGTAGTGTGTTACTGATGGTAGGATTTGTTACTTTGGTCCCAGCTCTCTGCAGGTCATTCACTAGGTCCCCCCGTGTGGTTCTGGGATTTTTGCTCACCGTTCTTGTGATCATTTTGACCCCTCGGGGTGAGATCTTGCGTGGAGCCCCAGATCGAGGGAGATTATCAGTGGTCTTGTATGTCTTCCATTTCCTATTAATTGCTCCCACAGTTGATTTCTTCAAACCAAGCTGCTTACCTATTGCAGATTCAGTCTTCCCAGCCTGGTGCAGGTCTACAATTTTGTTTCTGGTGTCCTTTGACAGCTCTTTGGTCTTGGCCATAGTGGAGTTTGGAGTGTGACTGTTTGAGGTTGTGGACAGGTGTATTTTATACTGATAACAAGTTCAAACAGGTGCCATTAATACAGGTAACGAGTGGAGGACAGAGGAGCCTCTTAAAGAAGAAGTTACAGGTCTGTGAGAGCCAGAAATCTTGCTTGTTTGTAGGTGACCAAATACTTATTTTCCAACCTAATTTGCAAATAAATTCATTAAAAATCCTAAAATGTGATTTTCTGGATTTTTTTTCCTCATTTTGTCTGTCATAGTTGAAGTGTACCTATGATGAAAATTACAAGCCTCTCTCATCTTTTTAAGTGGGAGAACTTGCACAATTGGTGGCTGACTAAATACTTTTTTGCCCCACTGTAGCTTTTAGAATATGACTGAACTATTGAACTATTGAACCATGTGACTGAACTATTCTCAAGACGGAGACTGAGAAAGTCTGGCCAAAGCATTGTGTTAATCAGTGGACCACTGTAATTAAATTGAGTTTACATTTGAAATGCTTTAAAACACGATCCAACACTACTTTGATGATATTACTGGTCATATTGTTGCCTAACACCCCTGTTAGTGGGAGATAAGAGCAAGGTTCTGTTCAAAATGGCACCCTCCCTTTATAGTGCACTACTTTTGACAGAGGCCCACATGGCTCTGGACAAAAGTAGTGCACTTTATAGATAATAGGGTCCCATTTGGGATGTAAACCTAGTGCACACAAAGGGACTCACAGGGGACATTATTGAAGAGCAAAGTTTCCTTATGTAATCAGAAATAGTCAACGCTCTTGCTCATCTGAACCATGCTTACTTCCACGCTGATATTATCCATAGACGCTAAAGGGTTTATCTCCCTCTGTCTTTCTCTCCCTCTCTCTCCCCCTTTTTTCTCCCTCCCTCTATACCCCTCTCTCCCTCTTTCTCTCCCTCCCTTTACACCCCCCTCTCTCTTTCTCTCCCTTCATGTATACCCCTCTCTCTTTCTCTCTCTCCCTCTATACACCCTCTATTTCTCTCCCTCCCTGTATACCTCTCTCTCTCTCCCTCTATACCCTATCTCTCTCTCTCCCCTTCTCTCTCTCTCCCTCTATACACCCTCTATTTCTCTCCCTCCCTGTATACCTCTCTCTCTCTCCCTCTATACCCTATTTCTCTCTCTCCCTCTATTCGCTCTCTCTCTCTCTCTCTCTCTCTCTCCTTCTTTCTCTCTCCCTCTATACCCCCCTCTTTCTCTCCCTCCCTCTACACCTCTCTCTCTCTCTCTCTCTCTCTCCTTTCTCTCTCTCCCTCTACACCTCTCTCTTTCTCTCTCTCCCTCTACACCTCTCTCTTTCTCTCTCTCCCTCTATACCTCTCTCTTTCTCTCTCTCCCTCTACACCTCTCTCTCTCTTTCTCTCTCTCTCTCTCGCTCTCATTAATTACATCTTTATCACAACTATTTTCATTATCAGTAGGCGCTGCCATTCATGCTGCCTCTTCTATACTGCATGCCAAGTCAGCTCCCCCCCATCCCTCCTGTCATCCCTCCCTCCATCCCTCCTGCCATCCCTCCCTCCATCCCTCCCTCCATCCCTCCTGCCATCCCTCCCTCCATCCCTCCCTCCATCCCTCCTGCCATCCCTCCATCCCTCCCTCCATCCCTCCTGCCATCCCTCCTGCCATTCCTCCCTCCATCCCTCCTGCCATCCCTCCCTCCATCCATCCTTCCCTCCATCCCTCCCTCCATCCCTCCTGCCATCCCTCCATCCCTCCCTCCATCCCTCCCGCCATCCCTCCTGCCATCCCTCCCTCCATCCCTCCCTCCATCCCTCTCTCCATCCCTCCTGCCATCCCTCCTGCCATCCCTCCTCCCCCTCCATCCCTCCCTCCATCCCTCCCTCCATCCCTCCTGCCATCCCTCCCTCCATCCTTCCATCCCAGAGTAATCCACAGTCTCCATCGATGGGCTCAGATACACCACTCGTTGTAATACTAAAGCTCTATAAGAGCGAACGTGGCAAGAGGCAGTGACTGAACTGTAAAATTGAAGTGAAAATAACTGTTGCATTATTCAACACTATGTTATATGTATTTAAGTACGTTTGGTAAGTGAATGTATGTAGTTTGTCAAGGCGTTTATGTTTGTTATGGAAATGAAATGTTTAGTTGATACTCGCAGCTAAACGATAGAGCTTTAGGTTTGTACACAGTTTATGTGGGAGGATGCTTGTAGTCCTGTCAGTAGCCCTAACAGCTCTGTAGTCTGCATTACAAGTGGAGAAAGCCAGAGGATAAATTACAAATGCTTTCGCCCTGCAGAATTTTTCATCATTAATATAAAAGTCTGAACGCCGTACCAGAATTACAAACAGGTTTCTTTTTGTGCCCCTGTCTGAATCAATTGAACAAACTAGCATGATATGAGCTTCAATTATTAGACCAGTATTATGGCTGGGTTAAGGCACTCTAGTCCTAAGGCAGGGGGGGTACTCTAGTCCTAAGGCAGGGGGGGTACCCTAGTCCTAAGGCAGGGGGGTACTCTAGTCCTAAGGCAGGGGGGGTGCTCTAGTCCTAAGGCAGGGGGGTACTCTAGTCCTAAGGCAGGGGGGTACTCTAGTCCTAAGGCAGGGGGGTACTCTAGTCCTAAGGCAGGGGGGTACTCTAGTCCTAAGGCAGGGGGGTACTCTAGTACTAAGGCAGGGGGGTGCTCTAGTACTAAGGCAGGGAGGGTACTCTAGTCCTAAGGCAGGGGGGCACTCTAGTACTAAGGCAGGGGGGGTACTCTAGTCCTAAGGCAGGGGGGGTACTCTAGTACTAAGGCAGGGGGGGTACTCTAGTCCTAAGGCAGGGGGGTACTCTAGTCCTAAGGCAGGGGGGTACTCTAGTCCTAAGGCAGGGGGGTACTCTAGTACTAAGGCAGGGGGGTACTCTAGTCCTAAGGCAGGGGGGTACTCTAGTACTAAGGCAGGGGGGGTACTCTAGTACTAAGGCAGGGGGGGTACTCTAGTTCTAAGGCAGGGGGGGTACTCTAGTACTAAGGCAGGGGGGGGGTACTCTAGTCCTAAGGCAGGGGGGTACTCTAGTACTAAGGCAGGGGGGTACTCTAGTACTAAGGCAGGGGGGTACTCTATCCTAAAGCGGGGGGGGGGGGGGGGGGGGTACTCTAGTCCAATTCCAATACTGTGGGGATCCAATTTGTATTGCCGCTGGTCCTTCATGTGCGGACACACAAACACAAACACACAGAGTCCTTCAGGGCCTGGAGAAGGGCATTCAGCTCAATAACTCAATGTTTTATAATTAGCCCCTGACTTGTCTGCTCCAAAACAGATCGAGAGGAACCTAGTGGATAATATCTTCAAAGTATCCCCAGATTAGTGGTTTGCTTGGCTAGCCAAGAAACCACTGCAACTATCAAGGAGCTATCCCTCCATCCCTCTGGGCTAGCCAAGAAACCACTGCAACTATCAAGGAGCTATCCCTCCATCCCTCTGGGCTAGCCAAGAAACCACTGCAACTATCAAGGAGCTATCCCTCCCTCTCTCCATCCCTCCAGCCCTCTCTCCCTCCATCCATCCCTCCATCCCTCCATCTCTCCATCCCTCCATCCCTCCCTCCCTCTATCCATCCCTCCAGCCCTCCCTCCATCCCTCTGGGCTAGCCCAGAAACCACTGTAACTATCAAGGAGCTATCCTTCCTTCCATCCCTCCTTCCATCCATCCCTCCATCCCTCTGGGCTAGCCCAGAAACCACTGCAACTATCAAGGAGCTATCCCTCCCTCTCTTCCCATTCTCATCCCTCCCTCTCTCCATCCCTCCCTCTCTCCATCCCGTTCTCATCCCTCCCTCTCTCCATCCCGTTCTCATCCCTCCCTCTCTCCATCCCATTCTCATCCCTCCCTCTATCCCTCCCTCCCTCCATCCCTCCCTACATCCATCCCTCCAGCCCTCTGGGCTAGCCCAGAAACCACTGCAGTTATCAAGGAGCAGATCTGGGTTCAAATACCAGTTTAAAATCTTTAAGAAATACTTCCTGCATTTGCTTTTACCCTGCCTGGAGCACCAGTCCAGATGGGTGGGGTTTACCCTGCCTGGAGCACCAGTCCAGATGGGCAGGGTTTACCCTGCCTGGAGCGCCAGTCCAGATGGGCGGGGTTTACCCTGCCTGGAGCACCAGTCCAGATGGGCGGGGTTTACCCTGCCTGGAGCACCAGTCCAGATGGGCGGGGTTTACCCTGCCTGGAGCGCCAGTCCAGATGGACGGGGTTTACCCTGCCTGGAGCACCAGTCCAGATGGGCACCTGGTGCGGGGTTTACCCTGCCTGGAGCACCAGTCCAGATGGGCGGGGTTTACCCTGCCTGGAGCACCAGTCCAGATGGGCGGGATTTACCCTGCCTGGAGCGCCAGTCCAGATGGACGGGGTTTACCCTGCCTGGACCGCCAGTCCAGATGGACGGGGTTTACCCTGCCTGGAGCACCAGTCCAGATGGGCAGGGTTTACCCTGCCTGGAGCACCAGTCCAGATGGGCGGGGTTTACCCTGCCTGGAGCACCAGTCCAGATGGGCGGGGTTTACCCTGCCTGGAGCACCAGTCCAGATGGGCGGGATTTACCCTGCCTGGAGCGCCAGTCCAGATGGGCGGGGTTTACCCTGCCTGGAGCACCAGTCCAGATGGGCGGGGTTTACCCTGCCTGGAGCACCAGTCCAGATGGGCGGGGTTTACCCTGCTTGGAGCACCAGTCCAGATGGGCGGGGTTTACCCTGCCTGGAGCACCAGTCCAGATGGGCGGGGTTTACCCTGCCTGGAGCGCCAGTCCAGATGGACGGGGTTTACCCTGCCTGGAGCACCAGTCCAGATGGGCGGGGTTTACCCTGCCTGGAGCACCAGTCCAGATGGGCGGGGTTTACCCTGCCTGGAGCGCCAGTCCAGATGGACGGGGTTTACCCTGCCTGGAGCGCCAGTCCAGATGGACGGGGTTTACCCTGCCTGGAGCGCCAGTCCAGATGGACGGGGTTTACCCTGCCTGGAGCGCCAGTCCAGATGGACGGGGTTTACCCTGCCTGGAGCACCAGTCCAGATGGATGGGGTTTACCCTGCCTGGAGCACCAGTCCAGATGGACGGGGTTTACCCTGCCTGGAGCGCCAGTCCAGATGGACGGGGTTTACCCTGCCTGGAGCGCCAGTCCAGATGGACGGGGTTTACCCTGCCTGGAGCGCCAGTCCAGATGGACGGGGTTTACCCTGCCTGGAGCGCCAGTCCAGATGGACGGGGTTTACCCTGCCTGGAGCGCCAGTCCAGATGGACGGGGTTTACCCTGCCTGGAGCGCCAGTCCAGATGGACGGGGTTTACCCTGCCTGGAGCGCCAGTCCAGATGGACGGGGTTTACCCTGCCTGGAGCACCAGTCCAGATGGAGGGGGTTTACCCTGCCTGGACCGCCAGTCCAGATGGACGGGGTTTACCCTGCCTGGAGCGCCAGTCCAGATGGACGGGGTTTACCCTGCCTGGAGCACCAGTCCAGATGGACGGGGTTTACCCTGCCTGGACCGCCAGTCCAGATGGACGGGGTTTACCCTGCCTGGAGCACCAGTCCAGATGGACGGGGTTTACCCTGCCTGGAGCGCCAGTCCAGATGGACGGGGTTTACCCTGCCTGGAGCACCAGTCCAGATGGAGGGGGTTTACCCTGCCTGGACCGCCAGTCCAGATGGACGGGGTTTACCCTGCCTGGACCGCCAGTCCAGATGGACGGGGTTTACCCTGCCTGGAGCACCAGTCCAGATGGACGGGGTTTACCCTGCCTGGAGCACCAGTCCAGATGGACGGGGTTTACCCTGCCTGGAGCGCCAGTCCAGATGGACAGGGTTTACCCTGCCTGGAGCACCAGTCCAGATGGAGGGGGTTTACCCTGCCTGGACCGCCAGTCCAGATGGACGGGGTTTACCCTGCCTGGAGCGCCAGTCCAGATGGACGGGGTTTACCCTGCCTGGAGCACCAGTCCAGATGGACGGGGTTTACCCTGCCTGGAGCGCCAGTCCAGATGGACGGGGTTTACCCTGCCTGGAGCACCAGTCCAGATGGACGGGGTTTACCCTGCC